>NC_081389.1:7303584-7451084 GCF_030684315.1 Stegostoma tigrinum | reverse complement strand
TGTGTGTGTGTGAGAGTGTAAGTGTGTGTGAATGTGTGTGTGTGTGCATGAGTATATGCGAGTGACAATGTGTACGTGTGTGTGCGTGTGTGTGAATGTTTTCTGTGAGTGGGTGTGTGTGTGTGATTGTGTGAGTGTCTGTGTTAGTGTGTGTGTGTGTGTGCGTGTCCATGTGAGTGAGTGTATGTGTGAGTGTAAGTGTGTGTGTGAGTGCATGTGAGTGCATGTGTATGAGTGTGTGTGTGTGTGAGTGAATGTGTGTGAATGTTTTCTGTGAGTGTGTGTGTGTGTGTGTCTGTGTGAGTAAGTGTGTGTGAATGTTTTCTGTGAGTGTGTGTGTGTGAGTGTGTGTGTGTGTCTGTGTGTGTATGTGTATGTTTGTGAGTGTGTGTTTGTGTGTCAGTGTGTATGTGTGTGTGAGTTTATGCGTGTATGAATGTGAATGTGTGTGTGTGTGTGTGTGTGTGTGTGAGTCAATGTTTGAATGTGTGTATGTCTTTGTGAGTGTGTGTAAGTGTGTGTGTGTCTCTGTGTGAGAGTGTGAGTGCATGTGTGTGTGAGAATGTATGCATGTGTGTGTGAGTGTCTGTGCGTTTGCGTGTGTGTGTGTATAATTGATGCAGGTATACCAGTGTGTGAGTATGCGTGTGTTTTTTGTGAGTCTGAGTGTGTGAATATGAGTGTGTGAGAGTGTGTGTGTGAGAATTAGTATGTGTATGTGTGTGTCTCTGTGTGTGTGTGTGAGCATAAGTGAGTGTGAGTGAGTGTGCGTGTCTGTGTGACTTTGTGTGTGTGTATTTGTGTGTGTGTATGCACGCGTGTGTGCATATGTAAGTGTGTGTGAGTTTGTATGTGTGTGAGCATGAGTGAGGGTGAGCGAGTATGAGTGAGTGTGAGTTTGAGTGACTATGTGCATGTCTGTGTGTGAGTGTATGTGTGAGAGAGTGTGAGTGCATGTGTGTGTGAGAATGTGTGCATGTTTGTGTGCGTGAGTGTGTGTGTGCGTGTTTTCTGTGAGTGTGTGATTATGAGTTTGAGTGTGTGTGTGTGGGGGGGGGCAGTCTGTGTGAGTGAGTGTGTGTGTGTGAGTGTAAGTGAGAGTGAGAGTGTGAGTGTCTGTGTGACTTTCTGTGTCTATGTGTTTGTGTGTGTGTGTGTGTGTGTGTGTGTGTTTGTATGTGTGTTTGTGTGTGAGTGTTTGTATGTGTGTTTGCATGTGAGAGTGTGAGATTGTGTGTGAGTTTGAGAGTGTGAGTGTGTACAAGGGTGAGTGTGAGTGTGTGCATGTGTGTGTGAGAGTGTAAGTGTGTGTGTGTCTTGTGTATGTGTGTGAGTGTGTGTGTGAGTGCATGTGAGTGATGGCGTATAAGTGAGTGTGTGAATGTTTTCCGTGTGTGAGTGTGTGCATGTCTGTGTTAGTGTGTGAGTGTGTGTATGTCTGTGTGTGTGTGTGTGTGTGTGTGTGTGTGTGTGTGTGTGCGCGCGCGCACCTGTGTATCTGTGTGAGTGATTGAGTGTGTGTGAGCGTGAGTTGAGTGTGTGTCTGTGTGACTTTCAGTGTGAGTGTGTTGTGTGTGAGTGTTTGTGTGTGTGTCTGTTAGAGTGTGAGTGAGTTTGAGTGTTGGCGAGTATGTGTGTGTGAGTGAGTGTGTGTGAGTGTGGGTGGGTGCACATGTTTGTGTGAGTATGTGTGTGTGTGTGTGTGTGTGAGTATGTGTGTGTGTGTGTGTGTGTGTGTCTGAGTGTGTGTGTGTGTGTGAGAGAGAGAGAGATTTTGAGTGTGTGTGCAAGTTTGAGAATTTCAGTTTGTGCATGTATGCACATATGTGTGAGAGCGCGAGTGTATGTGCACGTGTGTAGATGTGTGTATGTGTGTTAGTGTGTGATTTTGAGAAGGCGAGTGTGTGCATGTTTGTGTGTGTGTGTGTGTGTGTGTGTGTGTGTGTGTGTGTGTGTGTGTGTGTGTGTGTGTGTTGGTGCGTGTATACCAGTGTATGAGTATGTGGCCGTGTTTGTGAGTGTGAGCGTGTGAGTACGAGTGTGTGTGAGTTAGTATTTCTATGTGTGTGTATGTGTGTGTGCCTGTCTGACTGTGTGTGAGTGTGTGTGAGCGTAAGTGAGTGTGAGTGAGTGTGGATGTCTGTGTGACTTTCTGTGTTTGTGTGTGAGAGTGTGTGTGCGTGTGAGTGTGAGAGTGTGCGAGGATGACTGTGAGTGTGTGCATGTGTGTGTGAGAGTGTGTGTGTGTGAATGTAAGTGTGTGTGTGTGTGTGTGTGTGTGTGCATGTGAGTGGTTGCATGTGAGTGACAATGTGTACATCTGTGTGTGTGTGTTTATGTGTGTGAGTGTGTGTGTGTATCTGTGTGAGTGAGTGTGTGTGAATATTTTCTGTGAGTGTGTGTGTGTGCGTGTCTGTGTTGGTCTGTGTGCATGTCTGTGTGTGTGTGTGTGTGTGTGTGTCTGTCTGTCTGTGTGTCAGTGTGTACCTGTGTGAGTGAGTGAGTGTGTGTGATCATGAGTGAGTGTGTGTGTGTGTCTGTGTGACTTTCAGTGTGTGTGTTTGTCTGTGTGTGTTAGTGTGTGTGAGTGTATGTGTGTGTGTGTAATTGTGAGTGTGTGCGAGGGTGAGCATGAGTGTGTGTGTGAGTGTGAGTGCATGCAAGGGTGAATGTGAGTGTGAGTGTGTGCATGTGTGTGTGTGAGAGTGTAAGTGTGTGTGAATGTGTGTGTGTGTGCATGAGTATATGCGAGTGACAATGTGTACGTGTGTGTGCGTGTGTGTGAATGTTTTCTGTGAGTGGGTGTGTGTGTGTGATTGTGTGAGTGTCTGTGTTAGTGTGTGTGTGTGTGCGTGTCCATGTGAGTGAGTGTATGTGTGGGTGTAAGTGTGTGTGTGAGTGCATGTGTATGAGTGTGTGTGTGTGTGAGTGAATGTGTGTGAATGTTTTCTGTGAGTGTGTGTGTGTGTGTCTGTGTGAGTAAGTGTGTGTGAATGTTTTCTGTGAGTGTGTGTGTGTGAGTGTGTGTGTGTGTCTGTGTGTGCCTGTGTGTGTGAGCATGAGTGTGTGTTTGTGTGTGTGAGTGTCTGTGTGCTTGTGTGTGTGTTAGTGTGTGTAAGAGAGAGAGAGAGAGAGAGGTTGTGAGTGTCCGTGTGGGGGTGAGTGTGTGCACGTGTGAGTGTGTGTGTGTGTGTGCGTGTGTATGTGTGTGTGTGTGTGTAATTGGTGCAAGTATACCAGTGTGTGAGTGTGTGTGTGTGTGTGCGTGTGTATGTGTGTGTGTGTGTGTGTAATTGGTGCAAGTATACCAGTGTGTGAGTATGTGTGTGTTTTTTGTGAGTGTGTGTGTGAGTACGAGTGTGTGTGAGAGTGTGTGCATGTGAGTGTGTGTTTGAGTGTGTGTGTGTGTGAGTTAGTATGTGTATGTGTGTGTGTCTGTGTGAGTGAGTGAGCGTGTGTGTGAGCTGAAGTGAGTGTGAGTGAGTGTGCATGCCTGTGTGACTTTCTGTGTGTGTGTGTTTGTGTGTGAGTGTGTGAGTGTGTGCATGTGTGTGTGTATAAGAGTGTAAGTGTGTGTGAATGTAAGTGTGTGTGTGTGAGTGACAACGTGTACTTGTGCGTGTGTGTGTTTCTGTGTGAGTGAGTGTGTGTGAATGATTTCTGTGAGAGTGTGTGTGTGTATCTGTGTGAGTGAGTGTGTGTGAGCATGAGTGAGTGTGTGTGTGTGTCTGTGTGACTTTCAGTGTGTGTGCGTGTGTATATGTGTGTGTGTATGTGTGTGTAATTGTGAGTGTGTGCGAGGGTGAGCATGAGTGTGTGTGAGTTTGTGTTTGAGTGCGTGTGTGTGTGAGTGTCTGTGTGCTT
This sequence comes from Stegostoma tigrinum, assembly GCF_030684315.1. Classification (NCBI taxonomy): domain Eukaryota; kingdom Metazoa; phylum Chordata; class Chondrichthyes; order Orectolobiformes; family Stegostomatidae; genus Stegostoma; species Stegostoma tigrinum. The sequence goes on along the minus strand of NC_081389.1, from coordinate 7,447,220 downwards.
GTGTGTGTGTGTATGTGTGTGTGTGTGTATGTAAGAGAGATTGTGAGTGTCAGTGTGGGGGGGAGTGTGTGTGTGTGTGACTATGAGTGTGTGAGTACGAGTGTGTGTGTGAGAGTTAGTATGTGTATGTGTGCATGTCTGTGTGACTTTCTGTGTGTGTGTGTTTGTGTGTGAGAGGGTGAGTGTGTATGTGAGTTTGTGAGTGTGAGTATGTGCGAGGGAGAGTGTGAGTGTGTGCATGTGTGTGTGTATGACAGTGTAAGTGTGTGTGAAGTTAAGTGAGTATGTGAGTGCATGTGAGTGACGTGTACGTGTGTGTGTATGTGTGTGTGTGTGTGTGAGTGTGTGTGAGTGAGTATGTGCAAATGTTTTCTGTGAGTGGGTGGGAATGTGTGTCTGTGTGAGTGAGTGTGTGTGAATGTTTTCTATGTGTGAGTGTGTGCATGTCTGTGTGTCTATGTGTACCTGTGTATCTGTGTGAGTGAATGTGTGCGAACATGAGTGAGTGTGTGTGTGTCTGTGTGACTTTCAGTGTGAGTGTGTTTGTGTGTGTGCGAGTATGTGCAAGGGTGAGCATGAGCGTGTGTGAGTTTGTGTTTGTGTGAGTGTCTGTGTGTCTGTGTGTGTTTGTGTGTGTGTGTGTGTGTGTGTGTGTGTGTGTGTGAAAGAGAGAGAGAGAGAGGCAGAGATTGTGAGTTTGAGAGTTTCAGTTTGTGCAACAGTGAGTGTGGGCGTGTGCATGTGTGTATATGTGTGTGTGAGTGTGAGAATGTGAGTGTGTGTATGTTTGTGTGTGTGTTGGTACATGTATATCAGTGTATGAGTATGTGGGTGTGTTAGTGAGTGTGAGCTTGTGAGTATGAGTGTGTGAAAGTGCGTGTGTGTGTCTGTGTGAGTGAGTATGTGTGTGAGCGTGAGTGAGTGTGAGTGAGTGTGAGTATCTGTGTGTGTGTGTGAGCGTGTTTGTGTGTGAGAGTGTGAGTGTGTGTGTGAGGTTGTGAGTGTGAGTGCCTGCGACAGTGAGTATGAGTGAGTGCATATATGTGTAAGTGTGTGTGTGAGTGTAAGTGCATGTGCGAATGTTAGTGTGTGTGTGTGTGTGTGTAGTATGTTTGTGCATGTGTATGTGTGTGTGTGTGTGTAATTGGTGCAAGTATACCAGTGTGTGAGTATGTGTGTGTTTTTTGTGAGTGTGTGTGTGAGTACGAGTGTGTGTGAGAGTGTGTGCATGTGAGTGTGTGTTTGAGTGTGTGTGTGTGTGAGTTAGTATGTGTATGTGTGTGTGTCTGTGTGAGTGAGTGAGCGTGTGTGTGAGCTGAAGTGAGTGTGAGTGAGTGTGCATGCCTGTGTGACTTTCTGTGTGTGTGTGTTTGTGTGTGAGGGTGAGTGTGAATGTGTGCATGTGTGTGTGTATAAGAGTGTAAGTGTGTGTGAATGTAAGTGTGTGTGTGAGTGACAACGTGTACTTGTGCGTGTGTGTGTTGCTGTGTGAGTGAGTGTGTGTGAATGATTTCTGTGAGAGTGTGTGTGTGTATCTGTGTGAGTGAGTGTGTGTGAGCATGAGTGAGTGTGTGTGTGTGTGTCTGTGTGACTTTCAGTGTGTGTGCGTGTGTATATGTGTGTGTGTATGTGTGTGTAATTGTGAGTGTGTGCGAGGGTGAGCATGAGTGTGTGTGAGTTTGTGTTTGAGTGCGTGTGTGTGTGAGTGTCTGTGTGCTTGTGTGTGTGTGTATGTGTGTGTGTGTGTATGTAAGAGAGATTGTGAGTGTCAGTGTGGGGGGGAGTGTGTGTGTGTGTGACTATGAGTGTGTGAGTACGAGTGTGTGTGTGAGAGTTAGTATGTGTATGTGTGCATGTCTGTGTGACTTTCTGTGTGTGTGTGTTTGTGTGTGAGAGGGTGAGTGTGTATGTGAGTTTGTGAGTGTGAGTATGTGCGAGGGAGAGTGTGAGTGTGTGCATGTGTGTGTGTATGACAGTGTAAGTGTGTGTGAAGTTAAGTGTGTATGTGAGTGCATGTGAGTGACGTGTACGTGTGTGTGTTTGTGTGTGTGTATATGTGTGTGTGTGTGTGTGTGTGTGAGTGAGTATGTGCAAATGTTTTCTGTGAGTGGGTGTGTATGTGTGTCTGTGTGAGTGAGTGTGTGTGAATGTTTTCTATGTGTGAGTGTGTGCATGTCTGTGTGTCTATGTGTACCTGTGTATCTGTGTGAGTGAATGTGTGTGAACATGAGTGAGTGTGTGTGTGTCTGTGTGACTTTCAGTGTGAGTGTGTTTGTGTGTGTGCGAGTATGTGCAAGGGTGAGCATGAGCGTGTGTGAGTTTGTGTTTGTGTGAGTGTCTGTGTGTCTGTGTGTGTTTGTGTGTGTGTGTGTGTGTGTGTGTGTGTGTGTGTGTGTGTGTGTGTGTGAAAGAGAGAGAGAGAGAGGCAGAGATTGTGAGTTTGAGAGTTTCAGTTTGTGCAACAGTGAGTGTGGGCGTGTGCATGTGTGTATATGTGTGTGTGAGTGTGAGAATGTGAGTGTGTGTATGTTTGTGTGTGTGTTGGTACATGTATATCAGTGTATGAGTATGTGGGTGTGTTAGCGAGTGTGAGCTTGTGAGTATGAGTGTGTGAAAGTGCGTGTGTGTGTCTGTGTGAGTGAGTATGTGTGTGAGCGTGAGTGAGTGTGAGTGAGTGTGAGTATCTGTGTGTGTGTGTGAGCGTGTTTGTGTGTGAGAGTGTGAGTGTGTGTGTGAGGTTGTGAGTGTGAGTGCCTGCGACAGTGAGTATGAGTGAGTGCATATATGTGTAAGTGTGTGTGTGAGTGTAAGTGCATGTGCGAATGTTAGTGTGTGTGTGTGTGTGTGTAGTATGTTTGTGCATGTGTATGTGTGTGTGTGTGTGTAATTGGTGCAAGTATACCAGTGTGTGAGTATGTGTGTGTTTTTTGTGAGTGTGTGTGTGAGTACGAGTGTGTGTGAGAGTGTGTGCATGTGAGTGTGTGTTTGTGAGTGTGTGTGTGTGTGAGTTAGTATGTGTATGTGTGTGTGTCTGTGTGAGTGAGTGAGCGTGTGTGTGAGCTGAAGTGAGTGTGAGTGAGTGTGCATGCCTGTGTGACTTTCTGTGTGTGTGTGTTTGTGTGTGAGTGTGTGAGTGTGTGCATGTGTGTGTGTATAAGAGTGTAAGTGTGTGTGAATGTAAGTGTGTGTGTGTGAGTGACAACGTGTACTTGTGCGTGTGTGTGTTTCTGTGTGAGTGAGTGTGTGTGAATGATTTCTGTGAGAGTGTGTGTGTGTATCTGTGTGAGTGAGTGTGTGTGAGCATGAGTGAGTGTGTGTGTGTGTCTGTGTGACTTTCAGTGTGTGTGCGTGTGTATATGTGTGTGTGTATGTGTGTGTAATTGTGAGTGTGTGCGAGGGTGAGCATGAGTGTGTGTGAGTTTGTGTTTGAGTGCGTGTGTGTGTGAGTGTCTGTGTGCTTGTGTGTGTGTGTATGTGTGTGTGTGTGTATGTAAGAGAGATTGTGAGTGTCAGTGTGGGGGGGAGTGTGTGTGTGTGAGTACGAGTGTGTGTGTGAGAGTTAGTATGTGTATGTGTGCATGTCTGTGTGACTTTCTGTGTGTGTGTGTTTGTGTGTGAGAGGGTGAGTGTGTATGTGAGTTTGTGAGTGTGAGTATGTGCGAGGGAGAGTGTGAGTGTGTGCATGTGTGTGTGTATGACAGTGTAAGTGTGTGTGAAGTTAAGTGTGTATGTGAGTGCATGTGAGTGACGTGTACGTGTGTGTGTTTGTGTGTGTGTGTGTGTGTGAGTGTGTGTGAGTGAGTATGTGCAAATGTTTTCTGTGAGTGGGTGTGTATGTGTGTCTGTGTGAGTGAGTGTGTGTGAATGTTTTCTATGTGTGAGTGTGTGCATGTCTGTGTGTCTATGTGTACCTGTGTATCTGTGTGAGTGAATGTGTGTGAACATGAGTGAGTGTGTGTGTGTCTGTGTGACTTTCAGTGTGAGTGTGTTTGTGTGTGTGCGAGTATGTGCAAGGGTGAGCATGAGCGTGTGTGAGTTTGTGTTTGTGTGAGTGTCTGTGTGTCTGTGTGTGTTTGTGTGTGTGTGTGTGTGTGTGTGTGTGTGTGAAAGAGAGAGAGAGAGAGGCAGAGATTGTGAGTTTGAGAGTTTCAGTTTGTGCAACAGTGAGTGTGGGCGTGTGCATGTGTGTATATGTGTGTGTGAGTGTGAGAATGTGAGTGTGTGTATGTTTGTGTGTGTGTTGGTACATGTATATCAGTGTATGAGTATGTGGGTGTGTTAGTGAGTGTGAGCTTGTGAGTATGAGTGTGTGAAAGTGCGTGTGTGTGTCTGTGTGAGTGAGTATGTGTGTGAGCGTGAGTGAGTGTGAGTGAGTGTGAGTATCTGTGTGTGTGTGTGAGCGTGTTTGTGTGTGAGAGTGTGAGTGTGTGTGTGAGGTTGTGAGTGTGAGTGCCTGCGACAGTGAGTATGAGTGAGTGCATATATGTGTGAGTGTGTGTGTGAGTGTAAGTGCATGTGCGAATGTTAGTGTGTGTGTGTGTGTGTGAGAGTGCATGTGAATGAATGCATGTGAGTGACGATGTGTACGTGTGTGTGTGTGTGTTTATATGTGTGTCTGTGTGAGTGAGTGTGTGTGAATGTTTTCTGTGAGTGGATGTGCGTGTGAGTGTGAGTGTGTGTAAATGTTTTCTGTGAACGTGTGTGTGTGTGAGTGTGTGCGTGTCTGTGTTAGTGTGTGTGCGTCTGTGTGTGTGAGCGTGAGTGAGTGTGTGTGTGTGTCTGTGTGACTTTCAGTGTATGTTTGTGTGTGTGTGTCTGTGTGACTTTCAGTGTATGTCTGTGTGTGTGTTAGTGTGTATGAGTGTTTGTGTGTGTGTGTGTGTGTGTGTGTGTGTGTGTGCGTGAGTGAGCGAGTGTGTGTGTGTTTGTGTGACTGTGTGTATGTGTGTGTCTGTGAGTGTGTGAGTGTGAGTGAGTGTGTGTGTGTTCCACCCTCATGCACCCTATTGTAACCCTATGTTTCCCATGGCTAAACCACCCAACCTGCACTTCCCTGAACACTATGGGACAATTTAGCATGGCCAATTCCCCCTAACCTGCACCTCTTTGGACTGTGGGAGGAAATTGGAGCACCCGGAGGAAACCCACACAGACACAGGGAGAATGTGCAAACTCCACACAGTCGCCCGAGGCTGGAATCGAGCCCAGGTCCCTGACACGGTGACACTGAGACACCGTGCCGCCCCATACTGCTGAACTGCACCATCCCACTATGAAGTGAGCCCATGGGTGCAGTTGATGGCAGACGGTAAGGATGGGAGAGATTCCTGGTGGGCTGCGCAATGGAATAAAAGTGGAGCATCTACTGTCTGGATACAGAGCTCCACGCTCTTGTAAAAACCTCTGCTCCTCAGTAGCTCAGTCTCCTGGGGTGACCAGTTGGCTCAGTGGGAGGGAGAGATGGCATGGAGCAAACAGGTGACAGCAGGCAGGAGGGGTGGTTGCTCGGGAACCCCTCTATGCCCTACCCTTGGAGGAAGAGAAGGTGCCACAGCAGGTCAGACACACTTTCAGGAAGACGACTCAACAGAAGTCCCCGCTGTTAAGCACACACAACAGATATTACAAACTTAAACAAGTGGGACAAACAGCAAACCAGTCCCAGCATCGAATCCAGGAGGTTGCCTCAGTGGGACCTGATTTGACACAAGATAAATCATGGATTCAAACAATTCCTGAAGCCCTAAAACCCACAGTAATTAACGGCTTTGTGCGGGGTGAGTGTGAACTATGTCGGTGAGTGTGAGCTGTGTCAGTGAGCGTGAGCTGCATCTTTGTGTGTGAGCTGTGTCGGTGCGTGTGTGCTGAGTTGGTGAATGTGAGTTATGTTGGTGAGTGCGGGTTGTGTCAGTGAGTGTGAGCTGTGTCTTTGGGTGTGAGCTGAGTTGGTGAGTGTGAGCTGAGTCAGTGAATGTGAGTCGTGTTGGTGAGTGTGAGCTGTGTCAGTGAGTGTGAGCTGAGTCGATGAGTGTGAGTTGTGTTGGTGAGTGTGAGCTGAATCAGTGAGTGTGAGTTGTGGTTTTGAGAGTGAGCTGAGTCAGTGAGTGTGAGCTGTGTCAGTGAGTGTGAGCTGAGTCGATGAGTGTGAGTTGTGTTGGTGAGTGTGAGCTGAATCAGTGAGTGTGAGTTGTGGTTTTGAGAGTGAGCTGAGTCAGTGAGTGTGAGCTGTGTCAGTGAGAGTGAGCTGTGTCAGTGAGAGTGAGCTGTGATAGTGAGTGCGAGCTGTGATGGTGAGTGTGAACTGTGTCAGTGAGTGTGAGCTGTATTTGTGAGTGTGAGCTGTGATAGTGAGTGGTATCAGTAGAGTAATTACTTGTGCCATGACAAATTATTTTCCAGTCAGGGTTTTGCTTTTCAGATTCCCGGCTCCTGGATAAATTTGATTATTTTTGTTTTATCGATATTTTATGGGAATCGGAATGTGATGATATCTCGGAACTTCATAACATGTTTGAGAAGTAGCTGTGCAAAACCTCAGAGTTGTGATGGGGACGTTTGGTTTTAGATACAACACCATATATCCCATTGGATTTCTTAACTTTTCATTCTCTGATTCAAATTTACTCACATTTTTGCCTCTTCAAGTCTGGTTGTTTTATAACTTTACTGCGGAAGTTTTGTTACTTTAGTGACTGGTTTCTCAATGGGTTTGAATCAATGCATTCCCCTGTGAGCTGGGAATACTAGGATTTCAAATATGGAGCTGTGGAGCTGGATGAACACAGCAGGCCAAGCAGCATCAGAGGAGCAGGAAGGTTGACGTTTCGGGTCGAGGTCCTTCCTGCTCCTCTGATGCTGTTTGGCCTGCTGTGTTCATCCAGCTCTACACCTCGTTATCTCTGATTCTCCAACATCGGCAGTTCTTACTATCTCTCTCAAATACAAAGCTTCCTGCTTGCCCAGCTCTGCCCCAGTTAGTTCTGAGACAACAATGTTTGTGGTCTTACATTATGCCACAACTGCCTGTTGACTTCATTGAAATAATGCCCTTTCGCCTAACAGGGGCAGGCTGCAGAACGGCAGCCGTTCAGCCCCAGGGTAGAGCCACACGTAGCTGACACCTCTGTTAATACCATCCTATCTGTATGCGTCACAACTTGGTTTGGCAATTGTTCTGCCCAGAGCCACAAGAAATTACAAAGAGTATGAATGCAGCCCAGCCTAGCACACAAACCAGCCTCCCATCTGGACTCTGTACTTAGGAAAGCAGCCAACATAATCAAAATCCCCTCCCACATTCCGTAATACTCTCTATCATCGGGCAGAAGTTTGAAAACTCGAGCCAACAGTTTCAAGAACAGCTTCTTCCCCGTCGTTATCAAGCTTATTGTGTGGACCAGACTAAATCCCCCTCAAAATATTCAGAAAAGAGTCTAAACCCCAACTTTGTCTTATTTTAAAGGTAATTTGCATTCCGGATGTAATTGGTCAAACTGCTGGATTTAAAACCAAACACACTTTATTTATCCACGACAGTTACAATACAGCAAAAGAAAGGAGAAATTGTAAAAAATAAATTAATTCTATTGGAAAATTTAACAGACTGATAGATACAGTATCTATTACTAATTAGTGCTCCAATATAGTAGCATCCAATAAATACATCCCTTTGCAGAAAAGACAAATTCAGACAAAAAAGCAAATAGGGGATCGGAGCACTTAATCAGTCCTTCTGGCTATTTTACATCAATCCACAAATCACACAGACTCCGAGAGATAGAAAGGGACTTGGAAAAATGGAGAGATACAGAGAATGAGAGGGAGAGAAAAGTCAAGACAGAAAGGGAGAGAAAGAGGGAGAGAAAGTGACAGTCACAGAAGTGAATTTTGGGACGGAGTTAAGAGTTGGGGTGGAGCATTGCCATTAATCTGTCCTTTTGTACAAGGTTTAAGTGCCAGGTTGTTTATATGTTGTTGTGAGGAGAGATATCAAAGAGGTGTGTTGAATTTTGTATTTAGCAGGATTGGTGATCTTCATTCATAGCCCTTTGACCAACTTTGTGGGAGAGGCCAGACACTGCTCTGAATCCGGTTTTCACATGATGCCCTGAATCACTGCTCAGAGGAAAGGTCAGTAACACTTCAGCCTCTGCAGCTGAATGCAGTATTTTCATACATTTAGCATTACAATAATTATATGCAACATTGATGTCATCTAATCCGGCAACTACATGACTAATGTAGTCATGGACACCCCTTCTTCATAAGGGCCCCGTCCCAAAACGTCAGCTTTCCTACTCCTCTGATGCTGCCTGGCCTGCTGTGTTCCTCCAGCTCCACGCTGTGTTATCCCAGACTCCAGCGTCGGCAGGTCTTGCAATCTTCAAATCAATTCACATTGTTCAATACAGTCACATCCTATAACAAAGGTTGCACGCTAACTCAGGTCAGACCAACCGAGTCAGCACACAGTCTTCAACACAGCTCACACTCACCAACACAGCTCACACTCACCAACAGACTCGGCACTCTCCAACACACCTCGCACTCTCCAACACAGCTTGCACTCACCAACACAGCTCTCGCTCGCCAACACAGCTCACACTCACCACCACACCTTGCACTCTCCAACACACCTCACACTCTCCAACACAGCTCACACTCTCCAACACAGCTTGCACTCTCCAAAACACCTTGCACTCTCCAACACACCTCGCACTCTCCAACACAGCTCGCACTCTCCAACACACCTCGCACTCTCCAACACAGCTCGCACTCTCCAACACACCTCGCACTCTCCAACACAGATCACACTCACCAACACAGCTCAAACTCGCCAACACACCTCGCACTATCCAAAACAGCTCACACTCTCCAACACACCTTGCACTCTCCAACACACCTCACACTCACCAACACAACTCAAACTCTCCAACACAGCTCACACTCTCCAACAAACCTCGCACTCACCAACACAGCTCTCGCTCGCCAACACAGCTCACACTCACCACCACACCTTGCACTCTCCAACACACCTTGCACTCTCCAACACACCTCACACTCACCAACACAACTCAAACTCTCCAACACAGCTCACACTCTCCAACAAACCTCGCACTCACCAACACAGCTCTCGCTCGCCAACACAGCTCACACTCACCACCACACCTTGCACTCTCCAACACACCTCGCACTCTCCAACACAGCTCACACTCTCCAACACAGCTTGCACACTCCAAAACACCTTGCACTCTCCAACACACCTCGCACTCTCCAACACAGCTCGCAATCTCCAACACACCTCGCACTCTCCAACACAGATCACACTCACCAACACAGCTCAAACTCGCCAACACACCTCGCACTATCCAAAACAGCTCACACTCTCCAACACACCTCGCACTCTCCAACACACCTCACACTCACCAACAAACCTCGCACTCTCCAACACAGCTCACGCTCTCCAACACAGCTCACACAGTCCAACACAGCTCACACTCACCAACACAGCTCACACTCTCCAACAAAGATCACACTCACCAACACAGCTCACACTCTCCAACACACCTTGCACTCTCAAACAAAGCTCACACTCTCCAACACAGCTCACACTCACCGACATACCTCAAACTTTCCAACACACCTCGCACTCTCCAACAAAGCTCACACTCTCCAACACACCTCGCTCTCTCCAGCACAGCTCGCTCTCTCCAACACAGCTCACACTCACCAACTCAGCTCACACTCTCCAACACAGCTCACACTCTCCAACACAGCTCGCACTCTCCAACACAGGTCACACTCACCAACACACATCGCACCCTCCAACACACCTTGCACTCTCCAACACAGCTCGCACTCACCAACACAGCTCTCACTCTCCAACACAGCTCTCACTCGCCAACACAGCTCTCACTCACCAACACACCTCGCACTGTCCAACACAGCTCACAATCTCCAACACACCTCGCCCGCGCCAACACACCTCGCACTCATCAACACACCTCGCACTCTCCAACACAGCTCTCACTCTCCAAAACAGCTCACACTCTCCAACATAGCTCACTCTCACCAACACACCTCGCAATATCCAACACAGCTTGCACTCACCAACACAGCTCACACTCTCCAACACAGCTCGCACACTCCAACACAGCTCACACTCACCAACACAGCTTGCCCTCTCCAACACAGCTCACACTCACCAAAACAACTCGCACTCACCAACACAGCTCACACTCTCCAACACAGCTCACACTCACCAACACAGCTCGCACTCTTCAAAACAGCTCACACTCACCAACACAGCTCTCACTCTCCAACACAGCTCACACTCTCCAACACAGCTCTCACTCTCCAACACAGCTCACTCTAACCAATACAGCTCTCATTCTCACCAACACAGCTCACACTCTCCAACACACATTGTAATCTCCAACACACCTCGCACTCTCCAACTCACCTCGCACTCTCCAACACAACTCACAATCTACAACACAGCTCTCACTCACCAACACAGCTCACACTATCTAACACACCTCACACTCTCCAACACAGCTCGCACTCTCCAACACAGCTGTCACTCTCCAACACAGCTCTCACTCACCAACACAGCTCACACTCTCCAAAACAGCTCACACTCTCCAACACACCTCGCACTCTCCAACACAGCTCACACTCACCAACACAGCTCTCACTCTCACCAACAAACCTCGCACTCTCCAACACACCTCGCACTCACCAACACAGCGCGCACTCTCCAACACAGCTCTCACTCTTCAACACACCTTGCACTCTCCAACACAGCTCTCATTCTCCAAAACAGCTCACACTCTCCAACAATGCTCACACTCACCAACAGAGCTTGCACTCTCCAACACACCTCACACTCTGCAACACAGCTCACACTCACCAACACAGCTCACACTCTCCAACACACCTTGTAATCTCCAACATACCTCGCACTCTCCAACACACCTCGCACTCTCCAACACAACTCGCACTCTCCAACACAGCTCACACTCACCAACTCAGCTCACACTCTCCAACACAGCTCACACTCTCCAACACAGCTCTCACTCTCCAACACACCTTGCACTCTCCAACACACCTCACACTCTCCAACACAGCTCACACTCTCCAACACAGCTCTCACTCTCCAACACAGCACAAAGTCTCCAACACAGCTCGCTCTCTGCAACACAGCTCACACTCTCCAAAACAGCTCACACTCACCAACACAGCTCACACTCTCCAACACACCTCGCCCACACCAACACAGCTCACACTCACTAATACACCTCGCACTCTCCAACACAGCTCACACTCACCAACACACCTCGCACTCTCCAAGACACCTCGCACTCTCCAACACAGCTCTCCATCTCCAACACTGCTCACTCTCACCAACACAGCACTCATTCTCCAACACAGCTCTCACTCTTCAACACACCTTGCACTCTCCAACACAGCTCTCACTCTCCAAAACAGCTCACACTCTCCAACAATGCTCACACTCACCAACAGAGCTTGCACTCTCCAACACACCTCACACTCTGCAACACAGCTCACACTCACCAACACAGCTCACACTCTCCAACACACCTTGTAATCTCCAACATACCTCGCACTCTCCAACACACCTCGCACTCTCCAACACAACTCACACTCTACAACACAGCTCTCACTCACCAACACAGCTCACACTATCTAACACACCTCACACTCTCCAACACAGCTCGCACTCTCCAACACAGCTGTCACTCTCCAACACAGCTCACACTCACCAACACAGCTCACACTCACCAACACAGCTCTCACTCTCACCAACAAACCTCGCACTCTCCAACACACCTTGCACTCTCCACCACACCTCGCACACTCCAACACAACTCTCACTCTCCAACACAGCTCACCCTCTCCAACACACCTCGCTCTCTCCAGCACAGCTCGCACTCTCCAACACAGCTTACACTCACCAACTCAGCTCACACTCTCCAACATAGCTCACACTCTCACCAACACAGCTCGCACTCTCCAACACAGGTCACACTCACCAACACACTTCGCACTCTCCAACACACCTTGCACTCTCCAACACAGCTCGCACTCTCCAACACAGCTCTCACTCACCAACACACAAAGCACTCTCCAACACAGTACACACTCTCCAACACAGCTCACACTCTCCAACACAGCTCTCACTCTCCGACACAGCTCACTCTCACCAACACAGCTCTCAGTCTCCAACACAGCTCACACTCACCAACACAGCTTGCACTCTCCAATACGCCTCACACTGTCCAACACACCTCACACTCTCTAACACAGCTCACACTCTCCAACACAGCTCTCACTCTCCAACACAGCTCACACTCACCAACACAGCTCTCTCTCTCACCAACAAAGCTCGCTCTCTCCAACACAGCTCACACTCTCCAACACACCTCGCTCACTCCAGCACAGCTCGCACTCTCCAACACAGCTCACACTCACCAACTCAGCTCACACTCTCCAACACAGCTCACACTCTCCAACACAGCTCACTCTCACCAACACAGCTCGCAATACCCAACACAGCTTGAACTCTCCAACATAGCTCGCACTCTCCAACACAGCTCACACTCACCAACTCAGCTCACACTCTCCAACATAGCTCACACTCTCACCAACACAGCTCGCACTCTCCAACACAGGCCACACTCACCAACACACCTCGCACTCTCCAACACACCTTGCACTCTCCAACACAACTCGCACTCTCCAACACAGCTCTCACTGACCAACACACAAAGCACTCTCCAACACAGTGGACACTCTCCAACACAGCTCACACTCTCCAACACAGCTCTCACTCTCCGACACAGCTCACTCTCACCAACACAGCTCTCAGTCTCCAACACAGCTCACACTCATCAACACAGCTTGCACTCTCCAATACGCCTCGCACTGTCCAACACACCTCACACTCTCTAACACAGCTCACACTCTCCAACACAGCTCTCACTCTCCAACACAGCTCACACTCACCAACACAGCTCTCACTCTCACAAACAAACCTCGCACTCTCCAACACAGCTCACACTCTCCAACACACCTCGCTCACTCCAGCACAGCTCGCACTCTCCAACACAGCTCACACTCACCAACTCAGCTCACACTCTCCAACATAGCTCACACTCTCCAACACAGCTCACACTCACCAACACAGCTCGCCCACTCCAACACAGCTCACACTCACCAACACAGCTCGCCCTCTCCAACACAGCTCACACTCACCAACACAATTCGCACTCTCCAACACAGCTCACACTCTCCAACACAGCTCACACTCTCCAACACAGCTCACACTCACTAACACAGCTCACACTCTCCAACACACCTCGCACTCTCCAACACACCTTGCACTCTCCAACACAGCTCTCACTCTCCAACAAAGCTCACTCTCACCAACACAGCTCACACTCTCCAACACACCTCGCACTCTTCAACACACCTTGCACTCACCAAAACAGCTCTCACTCTCACCAACACAGCTCACACTCTCCAACACACCTTGTAATCTCCAACATACCTCACACTCTCCAACACACCTCGCACTCTCCAACAAAACTCACACTCTACAACACAGCTCTCACTCACCAACACAGCTCACACTATCTAACACACCTCACACTCTCCAACACAGCTCGCACTCTCCAACACAGCTCTCACTCTCTAACACAGCTCACACTCTCCAACACAGCTCTCACTCTCCAACACAGCTCACACTCACCAACACAGCTCTCACTCTCACCAACAAACCTCGCACTCTCCAACACAACTCACACTCTCCAACACACCTCGCTCACTCCAGCACAGCTCGCACTCTCCAACACAGCTCACACTCACCAACTCAGCTCACACTCTCCAACATAGCTCACACTCTCCAACACAGCTCACACTCACCAACACAGCTCGCCCACTCCAACACAGCTCACACTCACCAACACAGCTCGCCCTCTCCAACACAGCTCACACTCACCAACACAATTCGCACTCTCCAACACAGCTCACACTCTCCAACACAGCTCACACTCACCAACACAGCTCGCACTCTCCAAAACAGCTCACACTCACTAACACAGCTCACACTCTCCAACACACCTCGCACTCTCCAACACACCTTGCACTCTCCAACACAGCTCTCACTCTCCAACAAAGCTCACTCTCACCAACACAGCTCACACTCTCCAACACACCTCGCACTCTTCAACACACCTTGCACTCACCAAAACAGCTCTCACTCTCACCAACACAGCTCACACTCTCCAACACACCTTGTAATCTCCAACATACCTCACACTCTCCAACACACCTCGCACTCTCCAACAAAACTCACACTCTACAACACAGCTCTCACTCACCAACACAGCTCACACTATCTAACACACCTCACACTCTCCAACACAGCTCGCACTCTCCAACACAGCTCTCACTCTCCAACACAGCTCAAACTTTCCAACACAGCTCGCTCTCTGCAACACAGCTCACACTCTCCAAAACAGCTCACACTCACCAACACAGCTCACACTGTCCAACACACCTCGCCCTCACCAACACAGCTCACACTCACCAACACACCTCGCACTCTCCAACACAGCTCACACTCACCAACACACCTCGCACTCTCCAAGACACCTCGCCCTCTCCAACACAGCTCACACTCTCCACCACACCTCGCACTCTCCAACAGACCTCGCACTCTCCAACACAGCTCACACTCTCCAACACACCTCGCACTCACCAACACACCTCGCACTCTCCAACACAGCACTCCATCTCCAACACAGCTCACACTCTCCAACACAGCTCTCACTCACCAACACACCTTGCAGTCTCCAACACACCTCACACTCTCCAACACAGCTCACACTCTCCAACACACCTCACACTCTCCAACACACCTCACACTCACCAACACAGCTCTCACTCTCCAACACACCTCGCACTCACCAACACACCTCGCACTCTCCAACACAGCTCTCCATCTCCAACACTGCTCACTCTCACCAACACAGCACACATTCTCCAACACACCTCGCACTCTTAAACACACCTTGCACTCTCCAACACGGCTCTCACTCTCCAACACAGCTCACACTCTCCAACACAGCTCACACTCACCAACACAGCTCGCCATCTCGAACACGGCTCACACTCACCAACACAGCTCTCACTCTCCAACACAGCTCGCACTCTCCAACACAGCTCACACTCTCCAACACAGCTCACACTCTCCAACACAGCTCTCACTCTCCAACACAGCTCACACTCACCAACACAGCTCTCACTCTCCTACATACCTCACACTCACCAACACAGCTCACACTCTCCAACACAGCTCACACTCTCCAACACACTTCACACTCTCCAACACAGTACACACTCTCTAACACAGCTCTCACTCTTCAACACAGCTTTCACTCACCAACACAGCTCACATTCTCAAACACAACTCACACTCACCAACACAGCTTGCACTCTCCAACACAGCTCTCACTCTCCAACACACCTTGTGCTCTCCAACACACCTCACACTCTCTAACACAGCTCACACTCTCCAACACAGCTTTCACTCTCCAACACAGCTCACACTCACCAACACAGCTCTCACTCTCACCAACAAACCTCGCACTCTCCAACACACCTTGCACTCTCCACCACACCTCGCACACTCCAACACAGCTCTCACTCTCCAACACAGCTCACACTCTCCAACACACCTCGCTCTCTCCAGCACAGCTCGCACTCTCCAACACAGCTCACACTCACCAACTCAGCTCACACTCTCCAACATAGCTCGCACTCTCCAACACAGCTCGCACTCTCCAACACAGGTCACACTCACCAACACACCTCGCACTCTCCAACACACCTTGCACTCTCCAACACAGCTCACACTCTCCAACACAGCTCACACTCTCCAACACAGTTCACACCCACCTACGCAGCTCTCACTCTCCAACACAGCTCACACTCACCAACACAGCTCTCACTCACACCAACAAACCTCGCACTCTCCAACACAGCTCACACTCTCCAACACACCTCGCTCTCTCCAGCACAGCCAGCACTCTCCAACACAGCTCACACTCACCAACTCAGCTCACACTCTCCAACACAGCTCTCACTCTCCAACACAGCTCTCACTCTCCAACACACCTTGCACTCTCCAACACACCTCACACTCTCTAACACAGCTCACACTCTCCAACACAGCTCTCACTCTCCAACACAGCTCAAACTGTCCAACACAGCTCGCTTTCTGCAACGCAGCTCACACTCTCCAAAACAGCTCACACTCACCAACACAGCTCACACTGTCCAAGACACCTCGCACTCTCCAACACAGCTCTCCATCTCCAACACTGCTCACTCTCACCAACACAGCACTCATTCTCCAACACACCTCGCACTCTTCAACACACCTTGCACTCTCCAACATGGCTCTCAGTCTCCAACACAGCTCTCACTCTTCAACACAGCTCACACTCACCAACACAGCTCTCACTCACCAACATACCTCACACTCACCAACATAGCTCACACTCTCCAACACACCTCACACTCTCCAACACACTTCACACTCTCCAATACAGCTCGCACTCTCTAACACAGCTCTCACTCTTCAACACAGCTTTCACTCACCACCACAGCTCACATTCTCAAATGCACCTCGCATTCTCCAACACACCTCGCACTCACCAACACAGCTCACACTCACCAACACAGCTCGCCGTCTCGAACACGGCTCACACTCACCAACACAGCTCTCACACTCCAACACAGCTCGCACTCTCCAACACAGCTCACACTCTCCAACACAGCTCTCACTCTCCAACACAGCTCACACTCACCAACACAGCTCTCACTCTCCAACATACCTCACACTCACCAACATAGCTCACACTCTCCAACACAGCTCACACTCACCAACATAGCTCACACTCTCCAACACAGCTCACACTCTCCAACACACTTCACACTCTCCAATACAGCTCGCACTCTCTAACACAGCTCTCACTCTTCAACACAGCTTTCACTCACCACCACAGCTCACATTCTCAAATACACCTCGCACTCTCAAATACACCTCGCACTCTCCAACACAGCTCTCACTCGCCAACACAGCTCTCACTCACCAACGCACCTCGCACTGTCCAAACACAGTTCACACTCTCCAACACACCTCGCCCGCGCCAAAACAGCTCTCTGTCACCAACGCACCTCGCACTGTCCAACACAGCTCACAATCTCCAACACACCTCGCCCGCGCCAACACACCTCGCACTCATCAACACACCTCTCACTCTCCAACACAGCTCACACTCTCCAACATAGCTCACTCTCACCAACACACCTCGCAATGTCCAACACAGTTTGCACTCACCAACACAGCTCACACTCTCCAAAACAGCTCACACTCTCCAACACAGCTCGCCCACTCCAACACAGCTCACACTCACCACCACAGCTTGTCCTCTCCAACACAGCTCACACTCACCAACACAACTCGCACTCTCCAACGCAGCTCACACTCTCCAACAAAGCTCACACTCACCAACACAGCTTGCACTCTTCAAAACAGCTCACACTCACCAACACAGCTCTCACTCTCCAACACAGCTCACACTCTCCAACACAGCTCTCACTCTCCAAAACAGCTCACACTCTCCAACAATGCTCACACTCACCAACAGAGCTTGCACTCTCCAACACACCTCACACTCTGCAACACAGCTCACACTCACCAACACAGCTCACACTCTCCAACACACCTCGCACTCTCCAACACAGCTCGCACTCTCCTACATAGTTCACACTCACCAACACAGCTCTCACTCTCACCAACACAGCTCACACTCTCCAACACACCTTGTAATCTCCAACATACCTCGCACTCTCCAACACACCTCGCACTCTCCAACACAACTCACACTCTACAACACAGCTCTCACTCACCAACACAGCTCACAATATCTAACACACCTCACACTATCTAACACACCTCACACTCTCCAACACAGCTCGCACTCTCCAACACAGCTGTCACTCTCCAACACAGCTCTCACTCACCAACACAGCTCACACTCACCAAAACAGCTCACAATCTCCAACACACCTCGCACTCTCCAACACAGCTCACACTCACCAACACAGCTCACACTCACCAACACAGCTCTCACTCTCACCAACAAACCTCGCACTCTCCAACACACCTTGCACTCTCCACCACACCTCGCAGACTCCAACACAGCTCTCACTCTCCAACACAGCTCACACTCTCCAACACACCTCGCTCTCTCCAGCACAGCTCGCACTCTCCAACACAGCTCACACTCACCAACTCAGCTCACACTCTCCAACATAGCTCACACTCTCACCAACACAGCTCGCACTCTCCAACACAGGTCACACTCACCAACACACCTCGCACTCTCCAACACACCTTGCACTCTCCAACACAGCTCGCACTCTCCAACACAGCTAACACTCACCAACACACAAAGCACTCTCCAACACAGCTCACACTCACCAACACAGCTCTCACTCACACCAACAAACCTCGCACTCTCCAACACAGCTCACACTCTCCAACACACCTCGCTCTCTCCAGCACAGCCAGCACTCTCCAACACAGCTTGCACTCACCAACACACCTCGCACCCTCCAACACACCTTGCACTCTCCAACACAGCTCGCACTCTCCAACACAGCTCACACTCTCCAACACAGTTCACACCCACCTACGCAGCTCTCACTCTCCAACACAGCTCTCACTCTCCAACACAGCTCTCACTCTCCAACACACCTTGCACTCTCCAACACAGCTCTCACTCTCCAACACAGCTCACACTCTCCAACACACCTCGCTCTCTCCAGCACAGCTCGCACTCTCCTACACAGCTCACACTCACCAACTCAGCTCACACTCTCCAACATAGCTCGCACTCTCCAACACAGCTCGCACTCTCCAACACAGGTCACACTCACCAACACACCTCGCACCCTCCAACACACCTTGCACTCTCCAACACAGCTCGCACTCTCCAACACAGCTCACACTCTCCAACACAGTTCACACCCACCTACGCAGCTCTCACTCTCCAACACAGCTCTCACTCTCCAACACAGCTCTCACTCTCCAACACACCTTGCACTCTCCAACACACCTCACAGTCTCTAACACAGCTCACACTCTCCAACACAGCTCTCACTCTCCAACACAGCTCAAACTCTCCAACACAGCTCGCTCTCTGCAACACAGCTCGCACTCTCCAAAACAGCTCACACTCACCAACACACCTCGCCCTCTCCAACACAGCTCACACTCACCAACACACCTCGCACTCTCCAAGACACCTCGCACTCTCCAACACAGCTCTCCATCTCCAACACTGCTCACTCTCACCAACACAGCACTCATTCTCCAACACACCTCGCACTCTTCAACACACCTTGCACTCTCCAACACGGCTCTCACTCTCCAACACACCTCACACTCTCCAACACAGCTCTCACTCACCAACACAGCTCTCACTCACCAACATACCTCACACTCACCAACATAGCTCACACTCTCCAACACAGCTCACACTCTCCAACACACTTCACACTCTCCAATACAGCTCGCACTCTCTAACACAGCTCTCACTCTTCAACACAGCTTTCACTCACCACCACAGCTCACATTCTCAAATGCACCTCGCATTCTCCAACACACCTCGCACTCACCAACACAGCTCACACTCACCAACACAGCTCGCCGTCTCGAACACGGCTCACACTCACCAACACAGCTCTCACACTCCAACACAGCTCGCACTCTCCAACACAGCTCACACTCTCCAACACAGCTCTCACTCTCCAACACAGCTCACACTCACCAACACAGCTCTCACTATCCAACATACCTCACACTCACCAACATAGCTCACACTCTCCAACACAGCTCACACTCACCAACATAGCTCACACTCTCCAACACAGCTCACACTCTCCATCACACTTCACACTCTCCAATACAGCTCGCACTCTCTAACACAGCTCTCACTCTTCAACACAGCTTTCACTCACCACCACAGCTCACATTCTCAAATACACCTCGCACTCTCCAACACAGCTCTCACTCGCCAACACAGCTCTCACTCACCAACGCACCTCGCACTGTCCAAACACAGTTCACAATCTCCAACACACCTCGCCCGCGCCAAAACAGCTCTCTGTCACCAACGCACCTCGCACTGTCCAACACAGCTCACAATCTCCAACACACCTCGCCCACGCCAACACACCTCGCACTCATCAACACACCTCTCACTCTCCAACACAGCTCACACTCTCCAACATAGCTCACTCTCACCAACACACCTCGCAATATCCAACACAGCTTGCACTCACCAACACAGCTCACACTCTCCAAAACAGCTCACACTCTCCAACACAGCTCGCCCACTCCAACACAGCTCACACTCACCACCACAGCTTGTCCTCTCCAACACAGCTCACACTCACCAACACAACTCGCACTCTCCAACACAGCTCACACTCTCCAACAAAGCTCACACTCACCAACACAGCTTGCACTCTTCAAAACAGCTCACACTCACCAACACAGCTCTCACTCTCCAACACAGCTCACACTCTCCAACACAGCTCTCATTCTCCAAAACAGCTCACACTCTCCAACAATGCTCACACTCACCAACAGAGCTTGCACTCTCCAACACACCTCACACTCTGCAACACAGCTCACACTCACCAACACAGCTCACACTCTCCAACACACCTCGCACTCTCCAACACAGCTCGCACTCTCCTACATAGTTCACACTCACCAACACAGCTCTCACTCTCACCAACACAGCTCACACTATCCAACACACCTTGTAATCTCCAACATACCTCGCACTCTCCAACACACCTCGCACTCTCCAACACAACTCACACTCTACAACACAGCTCTCACTCACCAACACAGCTCACAATATCTAACACACCTCACACTATCTAACACACCTCACACTCTCCAACACAGCTCGCACTCTCCAACACAGCTGTCACTCTCCAACACAGCTCACTCACCAACACAGCTCACACTCACCAAAACAGCTCACAATCTCCAACACACCTCGCACTCTCCAACACAGCTCACACTCACCAACACAGCTCACACTCACCAACACAGCTCTCACTCTCACCAACAAACCTCGCACTCTCCAACACACCTTGCACTCTCCACCACACCTCGCAGACTCCAACACAGCTCTCACTCTCCAACACAGCTCACACTCTCCAACACACCTCGCTCTCTCCAGCACAGCTCGCACTCTCCAACACAGCTCACACTCACCAACTCAGCTCACACTCTCCAACATAGCTCACACTCTCACCAACACAGCTCGCACTCTCCAACACAGGTCACACTCACCAACACACCTCGCACTCTCCAACACACCTTGCACTCTCCAACACAGCTCGCACTCTCCAACACAGCTAACACTCACCAACACACAAAGCACTCTCCAACACAGTACACACTCTCCAACACAGCTCACACTCTCCAACACAGCTCTCACTCTCCGACAAGGCTCACTCTCACCAACACAGCTCTCAGTCTCCAACACAGCTCACACTCACCAACACAGCTTGCACTCTCCAATACGCCTCGCACTGTCCAACACACCTCACACTCTCGAACACAGCTCACACTCTCCAACACAGCTTTCACTCTCCAACACAGCTCACACTCACCAACACAGCTCTCACTCTCACCAACAAACCTCGCACTCTCCAACACACCTTGCACTCTCCGCCACACCTCGCACACTCCAACACAGCTCTCACTCTCCAACACAACTCACACTCTCCAACACACCTCGCTCTCTCCAGCACAGCTCGCACTCTCCAACACAGCTCACACTCACCAACTCAGCTCACACTCTCCAACATAGCTCGCACTCTCCAACACAGCTCGCACTCTCCAACACAGGTCACCCTCACCAACACACCTCGCACCCTCCAACACACCTTGCACTCTCCAACACAGCTCGCACTCTCCAACACAGCTCACACTCTCCAACACAGTTCACACCCACCTACGCAGCTCTCACTCTCCAACACAGCTCTCACTCTCCAACACAGCTCTCACTCTCCAACACACCTTGCACTCTCCAACACAGCTCTCACTCTCCAACACAGCTCACACTCTCCAACACACCTCGCTCTCTCCAGCACAGCTCGCACTCTCCAACACAGCTCACACTCACCAACTCAGCTCACACTCTCCAACATAGCTCGCACTCTCCAACACAGCTCGCACTCTCCAACACAGGTCACACTCACCAACACACCTCGCACCCTCCAACACACCTTGCACTCTCCAACACAGCTCGCACTCTCCAACACAGCTCACACTCTCCAACACAGTTCACACCCACCTACGCAGCTCTCACTCTCCAACACAGCTCTCACTCTCCAACACAGCTCTCACTCTCCAACACACCTTGCACTCTCCAACACACCTCACAGTCTCTAACACAGCTCACACTCTCCAACACAGCTCTCACTCTCCAACACAGCTCAAACTCTCCAACACAGCTCGCTCTCTGCAACACAGCTCGCACTCTCCAAAACAGCTCACACTCACCAACACAGCTCACACTCTCCAACACACCTCGCCCACACCAACACAGCTCACACTCACCAACACACCTCGCCCTCTCCAACACAGCTCACACTCACCAACACACCTCGCACTCTCCAAGACACCTCGCACTCTCCAACACAGCTCTCCATCTCCAACACTGCTCACTCTCACCAACACAGCACTCATTCTCCAACACACCTCGCACTCTTCAACACACCTTGCACTCTCCAACACGGCTCTCACTCTCCAACACACCTCACACTCTCCAACACAGCTCTCACTCACCAACACAGCTCTCACTCACCAACATACCTCACACTCACCAACATAGCTCACACTCTCCAACACAGCTCACACTCTCCAACACACTTCACACTCTCCAATACAGCTCGCACTCTCTAACACAGCTCTCACTCTTCAACACAGCTTTCACTCACCACCACAGCTCATATTCTCAAATGCACCTCGCACTCTCCAACACACCTCGCACTCACCAACACAGCTCACACTCACCAACACAGCTCGCTGTCTCGAACATGGCTCACACTCACCAACACAGCTCTCACACTCCAACACAGCTCGCACTCTCCAACACAGCTCACACTCTCCAACACAGCTCTCACTCACCAACATACCTCACACTCACCAACATAGCTCACACTCTCCAACACAGTTCACACTCTCCAACACAGTTCACACTCTCCAATACAGCTCGCACTCTCTAACACAGCTCTCACTCACCAACACAGCTCGCCGTCTCGAACACGGCTCACACTCACCAACACAGCTCTCACTCTCCAACACAGCTCGCACTCTCCAACACAGCTCACACTCTCCAACACAGCTCTCACTCTCCAACACAGCTCTCACTCTCCAACACAGCTTTCATTCACCACCACAGCTCATATTCTCAAATGCACCTCGCACTCTCCAACACACCTCGCACTCACCAACACAGCTCACACTCACCAACACAGCTCGCCGTCTCGAACACGGCTCACACTCACCAACACAGCTCTCACTCTCCAACACAGCTCGCACTCTCCAACACAGCTCACACTCTCCAACACAGCTCTCACTCTCCAACACAGCTTTCACTCTCCAACACAGCTCACACTCACCAACACAGCTCTCACTCTCACCAACAAACCTCGCACTCTCCAACACACCTTGCACTCTCCGCCACACCTCGCACACTCCAACACAGCTCTCACTCTCCAACACAGCTCACACTCTCCAACACACCTCGCTCTCTCCAGCACAGCTCGCACTCTCCAACACAGCTCACACTCACCAACTCAGCTCACACTCTCCAACATAGCTCGCACTCTCCAACACAGCTCGCACTCTCCAACACAGGTCACCCTCACCAACACACCTCGCACCCTCAAACACACCTTGCACTCTCCAACACAGCTCGCACTCTCCAACACCGCTCACACTCTCCAACACAGTTCACACCCACCTACGCAGCTCTCACTCTCCAACACAGCTCTCACTCTCCAACACAGCTCTCACTCTCCAACACACCTTGCACTCTCCAACACAGCTCTCACTCTCCAACACAGCTCACACTCTCCAACACACCTCGCTCTCTCCAGCACAGCTCGCACTCTCCAACACAGCTCACACTCACCAACTCAGCTCACACTCTCCAACATAGCTCGCACTCTCCAACACAGCTCGCACTCTCCAACACAGGTCACACTCACCAACACACCTCGCACCCTCCAACACACCTTGCACTCTCCAACACAGCTCGCACTCTCCAACACAGCTCACACTCTCCAACACAGTTCACACCCACCTACGCAGCTCTCACTCTCCAACACAGCTCTCACTCTCCAACACAGCTCTCACTCTCCAACACACCTTGCACTCTCCAACACACCTCACAGTCTCTAACACAGCTCACACTCTCCAACACAGCTCTCACTCTCCAACACAGCTCACACTCACCAACACAGCTCTCACTCTCCAACACAGCTCACACTCACCAACACACCTCGCACTCTCCAACACACCTCGCCCACACCAACACAGCTCACACTCACCAACACACCTCGCCCTCTCCAACACAGCTCACACTCACCAACACACCTCGCACTCTCCAAGACACCTCGCACTCTCCAACACAGCTCTCCATCTCCAACACTGCTCACTCTCACCAACACAGCACTCATTCTCCAACACACCTCGCACTCTTCAACACACCTTGCACTCTCCAACACGGCTCTCACTCTCCAACACACCTCACACTCTCCAACACAGCTCTCACTCACCAACACAGCTCTCACTCACCAACATACCTCACACTCACCAACATAGCTCACACTCTCCAACACAGCTCACACTCTCCAACACACTTCACACTCTCCAATACAGCTCGCACTCTCTAACACAGCTCTCACTCTTCAACACAGCTTTCACTCACCACCACAGCTCATATTCTCAAATGCACCTCGCACTCTCCAACACACCTCGCACTCACCAACACAGCTCACACTCACCAACACAGCTCGCTGTCTCGAACATGGCTCACACTCACCAACACAGCTCTCACACTCCAACACAGCTCGCACTCTCCAACACAGCTCACACTCTCCAACACAGCTCTCACTCACCAACATACCTCACACTCACCAACATAGCTCACACTCTCCAACACAGTTCACACTCTCCAACACAGTTCACACTCTCCAATACAGCTCGCACTCTCTAACACAGCTCTCACTCTTCAACACAGCTTTCACTCACCACCACAGCTCATATTCTCAAATGCACCTCGCACTCTCCAACACACCTCGCACTCACCAACACAGCTCACACTCACCAACACAGCTCGCCGTCTCGAACACGGCTCACACTCACCAACACAGCTCTCACTCTCCAACACAGCTCGCACTCTCCAACACAGCTCACACTCTCCAACACAGCTCTCACTCTCCAACACAGCTCTCACTCGCCAACACAGCTCTCACTCACCAACACGCCTCGCAATGTCCAACACAGTTCACACTCTCCAACACACCTCGCCCGCGCCAACACACCTCGCACTCATCAACAAACCTCTCACTCTCCAACACAGCTCACACTCTCCAACATAGCTCACTCTCACCAACACACCTCGCAATGTCCAACACAGCTTGCACTCACCAACACAGCTCACACTCTCCAACACAGCTCGCCCACTCCAACACAGCTCACACTCACCAACACAGCTTGCCCTCTCCAACACAGCTCACACTCACCAACAAAACTCGCACTCTCCAACACAGCTCACACTCTCCAACACAGCTCACACTCTCCAACACAGCTCTCACTCTCCAACGCAGCTCACTCTCACCAACACAGCTCACACTCTCCAACACACATTGTAATCTCCAACACACCTCGCACTCTCCAACTCACCTCGCACTCTCCAACACAAGTCACACTCTACAACACAGCGCGCACTCTCCAACACAGCTCTCACTCTTCAACACACCTTGCACTCTCCAACACAGCTCTCACTCTCACCAACAAACCTCGCACTCTCCAACACACCTCGCACTCACCAACACAGCGCGCACTCTCCAACACAGCTCTCACTCTTCAACACACCTTGCACTCTCCAACACAGCTCTCACTCTCCAAAACAGCTCACACTCTCCAACAATGCTCACACTCACCAACAGAGCTTGCACTCTCCAACACACCTCACACTCTGCAACACAGCTCACACTCACCAACACAGCTCACACTCTCCAACACAGCTCGCACTCTCCAACACAGCTCACACTCACCAACACAGCTCTCACTCTCACCAACACAGCTCACACTCTCCAACACACCTTGTAATCTCCAACATACCTCGCACTCTCCAACACACCTCGCACTCTCCAACACAACTCACACTCTACAACACAGCTCTCACTCACCAACACAGCTCACACTATCTAACACACCTCACACTCTCCAACACAGCTCGCACTCTCCAACACAGCTGTCACTCTCCAACACAGCTCTCACTCACCAACACAGCTCACACTCACCAAAACAGCTCACAATCTCCAACACACCTCGCACTCTCCAACACAGCTCACACTCACCAACACAGCTCACGCTCACCAACACAGCTCGCACTCTCACCAACAAACCTCGCACTCTCCAACACACCTTGCACTCTCCACCACACCTCGCAGACTCCAACACAGCTCTCGCTCTCCAACACAGCTCACACTCTCCAACACACCTCGCTCTCTCCAGCACAGCTCGCACTCTCCAACACAGCTCACACTCACCAACTCAGCTCACACTCTCCAACATAGCTCACACTCTCACCAACACAGCTCGCACTCTCCAACACAGGTCACACTCACCAACACACCTCGCACTCTCCAACACACCTTGCACTCTCCAACACAGCTCGCACTCTCCAACACAGCTTACACTCACCAACACACAAAGCACTCTCCAACACAGTACACACTCTCCAACACAGCTCACACTCTCCAACACAGCTCTCACTCTCCGACACAGCTCACTCTCACCAACACAGCTTGCACTCTCCAATAACCCTCGCACTGTCCAACACACCTCACACTCTCGAACACAGCTCACACTCTCCAACACAGCTCTCACTCTCCAACACAGCTCACACTCACCAACACAGCTCTCACTCTCACCAACAAACCTCGCACTCTCCAACACAGCTCCCACTCTCCAACACACCTCGCTCTCTCCAGCACAGCTCGCACTCTCCAACACAGCTCACACTCACCAACTCAGCTCACACTCTCCAACATAGCTCACACTCTCCAACACAGCTCACTCTCACCAACACAGCTCGCAATATCCAACACAGCTTGCACTCTCCAACACAGCTCACATTCTCCAACACAGCTCGCCCACTCCAACACAGCTCACACTCACCAACACAGCTCGCCCTCTCCAACACAGCTCACACTCACCAACACAACTCGCACTCTCCAACACAGCTCACACTCTCCAACACAGCTCACACTCACCAACACAGCTCGCGCTCTCCAAAACAGCTCACACTCACTAACACAGCTCACACTCTCCAACACACCTCGCACTCTCCAACACACCTTGCACTCTCCAACACAGCTCTCACTCTCCAACAAAGCTCACTCTCACCGACACAGCTCACACTCTCCAACACACCTTGCACTCTTCAACACAACTTGCACTCTCCAACACAGCTCTCACTCTCCAAAACAGCTCACATTCTCCAACAATGCTCACACTCACCAACGGAGCTTGCACTCTCCAACACACCTCACACTCTCCAACACAGCTCTCACTCTCCAACACAGCTCATACTCTCCAACACACCATGCACTCTCCAACACAGCTCGCACTCTCCAACATAGCTCACACTCACCAACACGGCTCTCACTCTCACCAACACAGCTCACACTCTCCAACACACCTTGTAATCTCCAACATACCTCACACTCTCCAACACACCTCGCACTCTCCAACACAACTCACACTCTACAACACAGCTCTCACTCACCAACACAGCTCACACGATCTAACACACCTCGCACTCTCCAACACAGCTCGCACTCTCCAACACAGCTGTCACTCTCCAACACAGCTCTCACTCACCAACACAGCTCACACTCCCCAAAACAGCTCACACTCTCCAACACACCTCGCACTCTCCAACACAGCTCCCACTCCCCAAAACAGCTCACACTCTCCAACACACCTCGCACTCTCCAACACAGCTCACACTCACCAACACAGCTCGCGCACTCCAACACAGCTCACACTCACCAACACAACTCGCACTCTCCAACACAGCTCACACTCTCCAACACAGCTCACACTCACCAACACAGCTCGCACTCTCCAAAACAGCTCACACTCACTAACACAGCTCACACTCTCCAACACACCTCGCACTCTCCAACACACCTTGCACTCTCCAATACAGCTCACACTCACTAACACAGCTCACACTCTCCAACACACCTCACACTCTCCAACACACCTTGCACTCTCCAACACAGCTCTCACTCTCCAACAAAGCTCACTCTCACCAACACAGCTCACACTCTCCAACACACCTCGCACTCTTCAACACACCTTGCACTCTCCAACACAGCTCTCATGCTCCAAAACAGCTCACACTCTCCAACAATGCTCACACTCACCAACGGAGCTTGCACTCTCCAACACACCTCACACTCTCCAACACAGCTCACACTCACCAACACAGCTCACACTCTCCAACACACCATGCACTCTCCAACACAGCTCGCACTCTCCAACATAGCTCACACTCACCAACACAGCTCTCACTCTCCAACACACCTTGTAATCTCCAACATACCTCGCACTCTCCAACACACCTCGCACTCTCCAACACAACTCACACTCTACAACACAGCTCTCACTCACCAACACAGCTCACACTATCTAACACACCTCACACTCTCCAACATAGCTCGCAATCTCCAACACAGCTGTCACTCTCCAACACAGCTCACACTCACCAAGACAGCTCTCACTCTCACCAACACAGCTCACACTCACCAACACAGCTCACACTCTCCAACACACCATGCACTCTCCAACAGAGCTCTCACTCTCCAACACATCACACTCTCACCAACACAGCTCTCAGTCTCCAACACAGCTCACACTCACCAACACAGCTTGCACTCTCCAACACACCTCGCACTGTCCAAAACAGCTCACACTCTCCAACACAGCTCACAATCACCAACACAGCTCTCACTCACCAACACAGCTCTCACTCTCACCAACAAACCTCGCACTCTCCAACACGCCTTGCACTCTCCACCACACCTCGCACTCTCCAACACAGCTCACACTCACCAACACAGCTCTCACTCTCATCAACACCGCTCACACTCTCCAACACACATCGTAATCTCCAACACACCTCGCACTCTCCAACACAGCACACACTCTCCAACACAGCTCACACTCTCCAACACAGCTCTCACTCTCCAACACAGCTCACTCTCAGCAACACAGCTCTCAGTCTCCAACACACCTGGCACTGTCCAACACAGCTCACGCTCTCCAACACAGCTCACAATCACCAACACAGCTCACACTCACCAACACAGCTCTCACTCTCACCAACAAACCTCGCACTCTCCAACACACCTTGCACTCTCCACCACACCTCGCACACTCCAACACAGCTCTCACTCTCCAACACAGCTCAAACTCTCCAAAACACCTCGCTCTCTCCAGCACAGCTCGCACTCTCCAACACAGCTCACACTCACCAACTCAGCTCACACTCTCCAAGATAGCTCACACTCTCCAACACAGCTCGCACTCTCCAACACAGGTCACACTCACCAACACACCTCGCACTCTCCAACACACCTTGCACTCTCCAACACAGCTCGCACTCTCCAACACAGCTCACACTCTCCAACACAGCTCGCACTCTCCAACACAGGTCACACTCACCAACACACCTCGCACTCTCCAACACACCTTGCACTCTCCAACACAGCTCGCACTCTCCAACACAGCTCACACTCTCCAACACAGTTCACATTCACCTACGCAGCTCACACTCTCCAACACAGCTCACATTCACCAACACAGCTCACACTCTCCAACACAGCTCTCACTCTCCAACACACCTTGCACTCTCCAACAAAACTCACACTCTCTAACACAGCTCACACTCTCCAACACAGCTCTCACTCTCCAACACAGCTCACTCTCACCAACACAGCTCTCAGTCTCCAACACAGCTCACACTCACCAACACAGCTTGCACTCTCCAATACGCCTCGCACTGTCCAACACAGCTCACACTCTCCAACACAGCTCACAATCACCAACACAGCTCACACTCTCCAAAACAGCTCACACTCTCACCAACAAACCTCGGACTCTCCAACACGCCTTGCAATCTCCACCACACCTCGCACACTCCAACACTGCTCATACTCACCAACACAGCTCTCACTCTCACCAACACAGCTCACACTCTCCAACACACATTGTAAACTCCAACACACCTCGCACTCCCCAACACAGTACACACTCTCCAACACAGCTCACACTCTCCAACACAGCTCACACTCTCCAACACAGCTCTCACTCTCCAACACAGCTCACACTCTCCAACACAGCTCTCACTCTCCAACACAGCTCACTCTCACCAACACAGCTCTCAGTCTCCAACACAGCTCACACTCACCAACACACCTTGCACTCTCCAACACAGCTCACACTCACCAACACAGCTCACACTCACCAACACAGCTTGCACTCTCCAATACGCCTCGCACTGTCCAACACACCTCACACTCTCGAACACAGCTCACACTCTCCAACACAGCTTTCACTCTCCAACACAGCTCACACTCACCAACACAGCTCTCACTCTCACCAACAAACCTCGCACTCTCCAACACACCTTGCACTCTCCGCCACACCTCGCACACTCCAACACAGCTCTCACTCTCCAACACAACTCACACTCTCTAACACACCTCGCTCTCTCCAGCACAGCTCGCACTCTCCAACACAGCTCACACTCACCAACTCAGCTCACACTCTCCAACATAGCTCGCACTCTCCAACACAGCTCGCACTCTCCAACACAGGTCACCCTCACCAACACACCTCGCACCCTCCAACACACCTTGCACTCTCCAACACAGCTCGCACTCTCCAACACAGCTCACACTCTCCAACACAGTTCACACCCACCTACGCAGCTCTCACTCTCCAACACAGCTCTCACTCTCCAACACAGCTCTCACTCTCCAACACACCTTGCACTCTCCAACACAGCTCTCACTCTCCAACACAGCTCACACTCTCCAACACACCTCGCTCTCTCCAGCACAGCTCGCACTCTCCAACACAGCTCACACTCACCAACTCAGCTCACACTCTCCAACATAGCTCGCACTCTCCAACACAGCTCGCACTCTCCAACACAGGTCACACTCACCAACACACCTCGCACCCTCCAACACACCTTGCACTCTCCAACACAGCTCGCACTCTCCAACACAGCTCACACTCTCCAACACAGCTCAAACTCTCCAAAACACCTCGCTCTCTCCAGCACAGCTCGCACTCTCCAACACAGCTCACACTCACCAACTCAGCTCACACTCTCCAAGATAGCTCACACTCTCCAACACAGCTTGCACTCTCCAACACAGGTCACACTCACCAACACACCTCGCACTCTCCAACACACCTTGCACTCTCCAACACAGCTCGCACTCTCCAACACAGCTCACACTCTCCAACACAGCTCGCACTCTCCAACACAGGTCACACTCACCAACACACCTCGCACTCTCCAACACACCTTGCACTCTCCAACACAGCTCGCACTCTCCAACACAGCTCACACTCTCCAACACAGTTCACATTCACCTACGCAGCTCACACTCTCCAACACAGCTCACATTCACCAACACAGCTCACACTCTCCAACACAGCTCTCACTCTCCAACACACCTTGCACTCTCCAACAAAACTCACACTCTCTAACACAGCTCACACTCTCCAACACAGCTCTCACTCTCCAACACAGCTCACTCTCACCAACACAGCTCTCAGTCTCCAACACAGCTCACACTCACCAACACAGCTTGCACTCTCCAATACGCCTCGCACTGTCCAACACAGCTCACACTCTCCAACACAGCTCACAATCACCAACACAGCTCACACTCTCCAAAACAGCTCACACTCTCACCAACAAACCTCGCACTCTCCAACACGCCTTGCAATCTCCACCACACCTCGCACACTCCAACACAGCTCATACTCACCAACACAGCTCTCACTCTCACCAACACAGCTCACACTCTCCAACACACATTGTAAACTCCAACACACCTCGCACTCCCCAACACAGTACACACTCTCCAACACAGCTCACACTCTCCAACACAGCTCACACTCTCCAACACAGCTCTCACTCTCCAACACAGCTCACACTCTCCAACACAGCTCTCACTCTCCAACACAGCTCACTCTCACCAACACAGCTCTCAGTCTCCAACACAGCTCACACTCACCAACACACCTTGCACTCTCCAACACAGCTCACACTCACCAACACAGCTCACACTCACCAACACAGCTTGCACTCTCCAATACGCCTCGCACTGTCCAACACACCTCACACTCTCGAACACAGCTCACACTCTCCAACACAGCTTTCACTCTCCAACACAGCTCACACTCACCAACACAGCTCTCACTCTCACCAACAAACCTCGTACTCTCCAACACACCTTGCACTCTCCGCCACACCTCGCACACTCCAACACAGCTCTCACTCTCCAACACAACTCACACTCTCCAACACACCTCGCTCTCTCCAGCACAGCTCGCACTCTCCAACACAGCTCACACTCACCAACTCAGCTCACACTCTCCAACATAGCTCGCACTCTCCAACACAGCTCGCACTCTCCAACACAGGTCACCCTCACCAACACACCTCGCACCCTCCAACACACCTTGCACTCTCCAACACAGCTCGCACTCTCCAACACCGCTCACACTCTCCAACACAGTTCACACCCACCTACGCAGCTCTCACTCTCCAACACAGCTCTCACTCTCCAACACAGCTCTCACTCTCCAACACACCTTGCACTCTCCAACACAGCTCTCACTCTCCAACACAGCTCACACTCTCCAACACACCTCGCTATCTCCAGCACAGCTCGCACTCTCCAACACAGCTCACACTCACCAACTCAGCTCACACTCTCCAACATAGCTCGCACTCTCCAACACAGCTCGCACTCTCCAACACAGGTCACACTCACCAACACACCTCGCACCCTCCAACACACCTTGCACTCTCCAACACAGCTCGCACTCTCCAACACAGCTCACACTCTCCAACACAGTTCACACCCACCTACGCAGCTCTCACTCTCCAACACAGCTCTCACTCTCCAACACAGCTCTCACTCTCCAACACACCTTGCACTCTCCAACACACCTCACAGTCTCTAACACAGCTCACACTCTCCAACACAGCTCTCACTCTCCAACACAGCTCAAACTCTCCAACACAGCTCGCTCTCTGCAACACAGCTCGCACTCTCCAAAACAGCTCACACTCACCAACACAGCTCACACTCTCCAACACACCTCGCCCACACCAACACAGCTCACACTCACCAACACACCTCGCCCTCTCCAACACAGCTCACACTCACCAACACACCTCGCACTCTCCAAGACACCTCGCACTCTCCAACACAGCTCTCCATCTCCAACACTGCTCACTCTCACCAACACAGCACTCATTCTCCAACACACCTCGCACTCTTCAACACACCTTGCACTCTCCAACACGGCTCTCACTCTCCAACACACCTCACACTCTCCAACACAGCTCTCACTCACCAACACAGCTCTCACTCACCAACATACCTCACACTCACCAACATAGCTCACACTCTCCAACACAGCTCACACTCTCCAACACACTTCACACTCTCCAATACAGCTCGCACTCTCTAACACAGCTCTCACTCTTCAACACAGCTTTCACTCACCACCACAGCTCATATTCTCAAATGCACCTCGCACTCTCCAACACACCTCGCACTCACCAACACAGCTCACACTCACCAACACAGCTCGCTGTCTCGAACATGGCTCACACTCACCAACACAGCTCTCACACTCCAACACAGCTCGCACTCTCCAACACAGCTCACACTCTCCAACACAGCTCTCACTCACCAACATACCTCACACTCACCAACATAGCTCACACTCTCCAACACAGTTCAAACTCTCCAACACAGTTCACACTCTCCAATACAGCTCGCACTCTCTAACACAGCTCTCACTCACCAACACAGCTCGCCGTCTCGAACACGGCTCACACTCACCAACACAGCTCTCACTCTCCAACACAGCTCGCACTCTCCAACACAGCTCACACTCTCCAACACAGCTCTCACTCTCCAACACAGCTCTCACTCTCCAACACAGCTTTCACTCACCACCACAGCTCATATTCTCAAATGCACCTCGCACTCTCCAACACACCTCGCACTCACCAACACAGCTCACACTCACCAACACAGCTCGCCGTCTCGAACACGGCTCACACTCACCAACACAGCTCTCACTCTCCAACACAGCTCGCACTCTCCAACACAGCTCACACTCTCCAACACAGCTCTCACTCTCCAACACACCTTGCACTCTCCAACAAAACTCACACTCTCTAACACAGCTCACACTCACCAACTCAGCTCACACTCTCCAACATAGCTCGCACTCTCCAACACAGCTCGCACTCTCCAACACAGGTCACACTCACCAACACACCTCGCACCCTCCAACACACCTTGCACTCTCCAACACAGCTCGCACTCTCCAACACAGCTCACACTCTCCAACACAGCTCAAACTCTCCAAAACACCTCGCTCTCTCCAGCACAGCTCGCACTCTCCAACACAGCTCACACTCACCAACTCAGCTCACACTCTCCAAGATAGCTCACACTCTCCAACACAGCTCGCACTCTCCAACACAGGTCACACTCACCAACACACCTCGCACTCTCCAACACACCTTGCACTCTCCAACACAGCTCGCACTCTCCAACACAGCTCACACTCTCCAACACAGCTCGCACTCTCCAACACAGGTCACACTCACCAACACACCTCGCACTCTCCAACACACCTTGCACTCTCCAACACAGCTCGCACTCTCCAACACAGCTCACACTCTCCAACACAGTTCACATTCACCTACGCAGCTAACACTCTCCAACAAAGCTCACATTCACCAACACAGCTCACACTCTCCAACACAGCTCTCACTCTCCAACACACCTTGCACTCTCCAACAAAACTCACACTCTCCAACACAGCTCACACTCTCCAACACAGCTCTCACTCTCCAACACAGCTCACTCTCACCAACACAGCTCTCAGTCTCCAACACAGCTCACACTCACCAACACAGCTTGCACTCTCCAATACGCCTCGCACTGTCCAACACAGCTCACACTCTCCAACACAGCTCACAATCACCAACACAGCTCACACTCTCCAAAACAGCTCACACTCTCACCAACAAACCTCGCACTCTCCAACACGCCTTGCAATCTCCACCACACCTCGCACACTCCAACACAGCTCATACTCACCAACACAGCTCTCACTCTCACCAACACAGCTCACACTCTCCAACACACATTGTAAACTCCAACACACCTCGCACTCCCCAACACAGTACACACTCTCCAACACAGCTCACACTCTCCAACACAGCTCACACTCTCCAACACAGCTCTCACTCTCCAACACAGCTCACACTCTCCAACACAGCTCTCACTCTCCAACACAGCTCACTCTCACCAACACAGCTCTCAGTCTCCAACACAGCTCACACTCACCAACACACCTTGCACTCTCCAACACAGCTCACACTCACCAACACAGCTCACACTCACCAACACAGCTTGCACTCTCCAATACGCCTCGCACTGTCCAACACACCTCACACTCTCGAACACAGCTCACACTCTCCAACACAGCTTTCACTCTCCAACACAGCTCACACTCACCAACACAGCTCTCACTCTCACCAACAAACCTCGCACTCTCCAACACACCTTGCACTCTCCGCCACACCTCGCACACTCCAACACAGCTCTCACTCTCCAACACAACTCACACTCTCCAACACACCTCGCTCTCTCCAGCACAGCTCGCACTCTCCAACACAGCTCACACTCACCAACTCAGCTCACACTCTCCAACATAGCTCGCACTCTCCAACACAGCTCGCACTCTCCAACACAGGTCACCCTCACCAACACACCTCGCACCCTCCAACACACCTTGCACTCTCCAACACAGCTCGCACTCTCCAACACAGCTCACACTCTCCAACACAGTTCACACCCACCTACGCAGCTCTCACTCTCCAACACAGCTCTCACTCTCCAACACAGCTCTCACTCTCCAACACACCTTGCACTCTCCAACACAGCTCTCACTCTCCAACACAGCTCACACTCTCCAACACACCTCGCTCTCTCCAGCACAGCTCGCACTCTCCAACACAGCTCACACTCACCAACTCAGCTCACACTCTCCAACATAGCTCGCACTCTCCAACACAGCTCGCACTCTCCAACACAGGTCACACTCACCAACACACCTCGCACCCTCCAACACACCTTGCACTCTCCAACACAGCTCGCACTCTCCAACACAGCTCACACTCTCCAACACAGTTCACACCCACCTACGCAGCTCTCACTCTCCAACACAGCTCTCACTCTCCAACACAGCTCTCACTCTCCAACACACCTTGCACTCTCCAACACACCTCACAGTCTCTAACACAGCTCACACTCTCCAACACAGCTCTCACTCTCCAACACAGCTCAAACTCTCCAACACAGCTCGCTCTCTGCAACACAGCTCGCACTCTCCAAAACAGCTCACACTCACCAACACAGCTCACACTCTCCAACACACCTCGCCCACACCAACACAGCTCACACTCACCAACACACCTCGCCCTCTCCAACACAGCTCACACTCACCAACACACCTCGCACTCTCCAAGACACCTCGCACTCTCCAACACAGCTCTCCATCTCCAACACTGCTCACTCTCACCAACACAGCACTCATTCTCCAACACACCTCGCACTCTTCAACACACCTTGCACTCTCCAACACGGCTCTCACTCTCCAACACACCTCACACTCTCCAACACAGCTCTCACTCACCAACACAGCTCTCACTCACCAACATACCTCACACTCACCAACATAGCTCACACTCTCCAACACAGCTCACACTCTCCAACACACTTCACACTCTCCAATACAGCTCGCACTCTCTAACACAGCTCTCACTCTTCAACACAGCTTTCACTCACCACCACAGCTCATATTCTCAAATGCACCTCGCACTCTCCAACACACCTCGCACTCACCAACACAGCTCACACTCACCAACACAGCTCGCTGTCTCGAACATGGCTCACACTCACCAACACAGCTCTCACACTCCAACACAGCTCGCACTCTCCAACACAGCTCACACTCTCCAACACAGCTCTCACTCACCAACATACCTCACACTCACCAACATAGCTCACACTCTCCAACACAGTTCACACTCTCCAACACAGTTCACACTCTCCAATACAGCTCGCACTCTCTAACACAGCTCTCACTCACCAACACAGCTCGCCGTCTCGAACACGGCTCACACTCACCAACACAGCTCTCACTCTCCAACACAGCTCGCACTCTCCAACACAGCTCACACTCTCCAACACAGCTCTCACTCTCCAACACAGCTCTCACTCTCCAACACAGCTTTCACTCACCACCACAGCTCATATTCTCAAATGCACCTCGCACTCTCCAACACACCTCGCACTCACCAACACAGCTCACACTCACCAACACAGCTCGCCGTCTCGAACACGGCTCACACTCACCAACACAGCTCTCACTCTCCAACACAGCTCGCACTCTCCAACACAGCTCACACTCTCCAACACAGCTCTCACTCTCCAACACAGCTTTCACTCTCCAACACAGCTCACACTCACCAACACAGCTCTCACTCTCACCAACAAACCTCGCACTCTCCAACACACCTTGCACTCTCCGCCACACCTCGCACACTCCAACACAGCTCTCACTCTCCAACACAGCTCACACTCTCCAACACACCTCGCTCTCTCCAGCACAGCTCGCACTCTCCAACACAGCTCACACTCACCAACTCAGCTCACACTCTCCAACATAGCTCGCACTCTCCAACACAGCTCGCACTCTCCAACACAGGTCACCCTCACCAACACACCTCGCACCCTCAAACACACCTTGCACTCTCCAACACAGCTCGCACTCTCCAACACCGCTCACACTCTCCAACACAGTTCACACCCACCTACGCAGCTCTCACTCTCCAACACAGCTCTCACTCTCCAACACAGCTCTCACTCTCCAACACACCTTGCACTCTCCAACACAGCTCTCACTCTCCAACACAGCTCACACTCTCCAACACACCTCGCTCTCTCCAGCACAGCTCGCACTCTCCAACACAGCTCACACTCACCAACTCAGCTCACACTCTCCAACATAGCTCGCACTCTCCAACACAGCTCGCACTCTCCAACACAGGTCACACTCACCAACACACCTCGCACCCTCCAACACACCTTGCACTCTCCAACACAGCTCGCACTCTCCAACACAGCTCACACTCTCCAACACAGTTCACACCCACCTACGCAGCTCTCACTCTCCAACACAGCTCTCACTCTCCAACACAGCTCTCACTCTCCAACACTCCTTGCACTCTCCAACACACCTCACAGTCTCTAACACAGCTCACACTCTCCAACACAGCTCTCACTCTCCAACACAGCTCAAACTCTCCAACACAGCTCGCTCTCTGCAACACAGCTCGCACTCTCCAAAACAGCTCACACTCACCAACACAGCTCACACTCTCCAACACACCTCGCCCACACCAACACAGCTCACACTCACCAACACACCTCGCCCTCTCCAACACAGCTCACACTCACCAACACACCTCGCACTCTCCAAGACACCTCGCACTCTCCAACACAGCTCTCCATCTCCAACACTGCTCACTCTCACCAACACAGCACTCATTCTCCAACACACCTCGCACTCTTCAACACACCTTGCACTCTCCAACACGGCTCTCACTCTCCAACACACCTCACACTCTCCAACACAGCTCTCACTCACCAACACAGCTCTCACTCACCAACATACCTCACACTCACCAACATAGCTCACACTCTCCAACACAGCTCACACTCTCCAACACACTTCACACTCTCCAATACAGCTCGCACTCTCTAACACAGCTCTCACTCTTCAACACAGCTTTCACTCACCACCACAGCTCATATTCTCAAATGCACCTCGCACTCTCCAACACACCTCGCACTCACCAACACAGCTCACACTCACCAACACAGCTCGCTGTCTCGAACATGGCTCACACTCACCAACACAGCTCTCACACTCCAACACAGCTCGCACTCTCCAACACAGCTCACACTCTCCAACACAGCTCTCACTCACCAACATACCTCACACTCACCAACATAGCTCACACTCTCCAACACAGTTCACACTCTCCAACACAGTTCACACTCTCCAATACAGCTCGCACTCTCTAACACAGCTCTCACTCTTCAACACAGCTTTCACTCACCACCACAGCTCATATTCTCAAATGCACCTCGCACTCTCCAACACACCTCGCACTCACCAACACAGCTCACACTCACCAACACAGCTCGCCGTCTCGAACACGGCTCACACTCACCAACACAGCTCTCACTCTCCAACACAGCTCGCACTCTCCAACACAGCTCACACTCTCCAACACAGCTCTCACTCTCCAACACAGCTCTCACTCGCCAACACAGCTCTCACTCACCAACACGCCTCGCAATGTCCAACACAGTTCACACTCTCCAACACACCTCGCCCGCGCCAACACACCTCGCACTCATCAACAAACCTCTCACTCTCCAACACAGCTCACACTCTCCAACATAGCTCACTCTCACCAACACACCTCGCAATGTCCAACACAGCTTGCACTCACCAACACAGCTCACACTCTCCAACACAGCTCGCCCACTCCAACACAGCTCACACTCACCAACACAGCTTGCCCTCTCCAACACAGCTCACACTCACCAACAAAACTCGCACTCTCCAACACAGCTCACACTCTCCAACACAGCTCACACTCTCCAACACAGCTCTCACTCTCCAACGCAGCTCACTCTCACCAACACAGCTCACACTCTCCAACACACATTGTAATCTCCAACACACCTCGCACTCTCCAACTCACCTCGCACTCTCCAACACAAGTCACACTCTACAACACAGCGCGCACTCTCCAACACAGCTCTCACTCTTCAACACACCTTGCACTCTCCAACACAGCTCTCACTCTCACCAACAAACCTCGCACTCTCCAACACACCTCGCACTCACCAACACAGCGCGCACTCTCCAACACAGCTCTCACTCTTCAACACACCTTGCACTCTCCAACACAGCTCTCACTCTCCAAAACAGCTCACACTCTCCAACAATGCTCACACTCACCAACAGAGCTTGCACTCTCCAACACACCTCACACTCTGCAACACAGCTCACACTCACCAACACAGCTCACACTCTCCAACACAGCTCGCACTCTCCAACACAGCTCACACTCACCAACACAGCTCTCACTCTCACCAACACAGCTCACACTCTCCAACACACCTTGTAATCTCCAACATACCTCGCACTCTCCAACACACCTCGCACTCTCCAACACAACTCACACTCTACAACACAGCTCTCACTCACCAACACAGCTCACACTATCTAACACACCTCACACTCTCCAACACAGCTCGCACTCTCCAACACAGCTGTCACTCTCCAACACAGCTCTCACTCACCAACACAGCTCACACTCACCAAAACAGCTCACAATCTCCAACACACCTCGCACTCTCCAACACAGCTCACACTCACCAACACAGCTCACGCTCACCAACACAGCTCGCACTCTCACCAACAAACCTCGCACTCTCCAACACACCTTGCACTCTCCACCACACCTCGCAGACTCCAACACAGCTCTCGCTCTCCAACACAGCTCACACTCTCCAACACACCTCGCTCTCTCCAGCACAGCTCGCACTCTCCAACACAGCTCACACTCACCAACTCAGCTCACACTCTCCAACATAGCTCACACTCTCACCAACACAGCTCGCACTCTCCAACACAGGTCACACTCACCAACACACCTCGCACTCTCCAACACACCTTGCACTCTCCAACACAGCTCGCACTCTCCAACACAGCTTACACTCACCAACACACAAAGCACTCTCCAACACTGTACACACTCTCCAACACAGCTCACACTCTCCAACACAGCTCTCACTCTCCGACACAGCTCACTCTCACCAACACAGCTTGCACTCTCCAATAACCCTCGCACTGTCCAACACACCTCACACTCTCGAACACAGCTCACACTCTCCAACACAGCTCTCACTCTCCAACACAGCTCACACTCACCAACACAGCTCTCACTCTCACCAACAAACCTCGCACTCTCCAACACAGCTCCCACTCTCCAACACACCTCGCACTCACCAACACAGCGCGCACTCTCCAACACAGCTCTCACTCTTCAACACACCTTGCACTCTCCAACACAGCTCTCACTCTC
The DNA here is from genome assembly GCF_030684315.1 of Stegostoma tigrinum. NCBI lineage: Eukaryota > Metazoa > Chordata > Chondrichthyes > Orectolobiformes > Stegostomatidae > Stegostoma > Stegostoma tigrinum. The sequence continues at coordinate 7,405,212 of NC_081389.1, read as the reverse complement.
CAAAACAGCTCACACTCTCCAACAATGCTCACACTCACCAACAGAGCTTGCACTCTCCAACACACCTCACACTCTGCAACACAGCTCACACTCACCAACACAGCTCACACTCTCCAACACAGCTCGCACTCTCCAACACAGCTCACACTCACCAACACAGCTCTCACTCTCACCAACACAGCTCACACTCTCCAACACACCTTGTAATCTCCAACATACCTCGCACTCTCCAACACACCTCGCACTCTCCAACACAACTCACACTCTACAACACAGCTCTCACTCACCAACACAGCTCACACTATCTAACACACCTCACACTCTCCAACACAGCTCGCACTCTCCAACACAGCTGTCACTCTCCAACACAGCTCTCACTCACCAACACAGCTCACACTCACCAAAACAGCTCACAATCTCCAACACACCTCGCACTCTCCAACACAGCTCACACTCACCAACACAGCTCACGCTCACCAACACAGCTCGCACTCTCACCAACAAACCTCGCACTCTCCAACACACCTTGCACTCTCCACCACACCTCGCAGACTCCAACACAGCTCTCGCTCTCCAACACAGCTCACACTCTCCAACACACCTCGCTCTCTCCAGCACAGCTCGCACTCTCCAACACAGCTCACACTCACCAACTCAGCTCACACTCTCCAACATAGCTCACACTCTCACCAACACAGCTCGCACTCTCCAACACAGGTCACACTCACCAACACACCTCGCACTCTCCAACACACCTTGCACTCTCCAACACAGCTCGCACTCTCCAACACAGCTTACACTCACCAACACACAAAGCACTCTCCAACACAGTACACACTCTCCAACACAGCTCACACTCTCCAACACAGCTCTCACTCTCCGACACAGCTCACTCTCACCAACACAGCTTGCACTCTCCAATAACCCTCGCACTGTCCAACACACCTCACACTCTCGAACACAGCTCACACTCTCCAACACAGCTCTCACTCTCCAACACAGCTCACACTCACCAACACAGCTCTCACTCTCACCAACAAACCTCGCACTCTCCAACACAGCTCCCACTCTCCAACACACCTCGCTCTCTCCAGCACAGCTCGCACTCTCCAACACAGCTCACACTCACCAACTCAGCTCACACTCTCCAACATAGCTCACACTCTCCAACACAGCTCACTCTCACCAACACAGCTCGCAATATCCAACACAGCTTGCACTCTCCAACACAGCTCACATTCTCCAACACAGCTCGCCCACTCCAACACAGCTCACACTCACCAACACAGCTCGCCCTCTCCAACACAGCTCACACTCACCAACACAACTCGCACTCTCCAACACAGCTCACACTCTCCAACACAGCTCACACTCACCAACACAGCTCGCGCTCTCCAAAACAGCTCACACTCACTAACACAGCTCACACTCTCCAACACACCTCGCACTCTCCAACACACCTTGCACTCTCCAACACAGCTCTCACTCTCCAACAAAGCTCACTCTCACCGACACAGCTCACACTCTCCAACACACCTTGCACTCTTCAACACAACTTGCACTCTCCAACACAGCTCTCACTCTCCAAAACAGCTCACATTCTCCAACAATGCTCACACTCACCAACGGAGCTTGCACTCTCCAACACACCTCACACTCTCCAACACAGCTCTCACTCTCCAACACAGCTCATACTCTCCAACACACCATGCACTCTCCAACACAGCTCGCACTCTCCAACATAGCTCACACTCACCAACACGGCTCTCACTCTCACCAACACAGCTCACACTCTCCAACACACCTTGTAATCTCCAACATACCTCACACTCTCCAACACACCTCGCACTCTCCAACACAACTCACACTCTACAACACAGCTCTCACTCACCAACACAGCTCACACGATCTAACACACCTCGCACTCTCCAACACAGCTCGCACTCTCCAACACAGCTGTCACTCTCCAACACAGCTCTCACTCACCAACACAGCTCACACTCCCCAAAACAGCTCACACTCTCCAACACACCTCGCACTCTCCAACACAGCTCCCACTCCCCAAAACAGCTCACACTCTCCAACACACCTCGCACTCTCCAACACAGCTCACACTCACCAACACAGCTCGCGCACTCCAACACAGCTCACACTCACCAACACAACTCGCACTCTCCAACACAGCTCACACTCTCCAACACAGCTCACACTCACCAACACAGCTCGCACTCTCCAAAACAGCTCACACTCACTAACACAGCTCACACTCTCCAACACACCTCGCACTCTCCAACACACCTTGCACTCTCCAATACAGCTCACACTCACTAACACAGCTCACACTCTCCAACACACCTCACACTCTCCAACACACCTTGCACTCTCCAACACAGCTCTCACTCTCCAACAAAGCTCACTCTCACCAACACAGCTCACACTCTCCAACACACCTCGCACTCTTCAACACACCTTGCACTCTCCAACACAGCTCTCATGCTCCAAAACAGCTCACACTCTCCAACAATGCTCACACTCACCAACGGAGCTTGCACTCTCCAACACACCTCACACTCTCCAACACAGCTCACACTCACCAACACAGCTCACACTCTCCAACACACCATGCACTCTCCAACACAGCTCGCACTCTCCAACATAGCTCACACTCACCAACACAGCTCTCACTCTCCAACACACCTTGTAATCTCCAACATACCTCGCACTCTCCAACACACCTCGCACTCTCCAACACAACTCACACTCTACAACACAGCTCTCACTCACCAACACAGCTCACACTATCTAACACACCTCACACTCTCCAACATAGCTCGCAATCTCCAACACAGCTGTCACTCTCCAACACAGCTCACACTCACCAAGACAGCTCTCACTCTCACCAACACAGCTCACACTCACCAACACAGCTCACACTCTCCAACACACCATGCACTCTCCAACAGAGCTCTCACTCTCCAACACATCACACTCTCACCAACACAGCTCTCAGTCTCCAACACAGCTCACACTCACCAACACAGCTTGCACTCTCCAACACACCTCGCACTGTCCAAAACAGCTCACACTCTCCAACACAGCTCACAATCACCAACACAGCTCTCACTCACCAACACAGCTCTCACTCTCACCAACAAACCTCGCACTCTCCAACACGCCTTGCACTCTCCACCACACCTCGCACTCTCCAACACAGCTCACACTCACCAACACAGCTCTCACTCTCACCAACACCGCTCACACTCTCCAACACACATCGTAATCTCCAACACACCTCGCACTCTCCAACACAGCACACACTCTCCAACACAGCTCACACTCTCCAACACAGCTCTCACTCTCCAACACAGCTCACTCTCAGCAACACAGCTCTCAGTCTCCAACACACCTGGCACTGTCCAACACAGCTCACGCTCTCCAACACAGCTCACAATCACCAACACAGCTCACACTCACCAACACAGCTCTAACTCTCACCAACAAACCTCGCACTCTCCAACACACCTTGCACTCTCCACCACACCTCGCACACTCCAACACAGCTCTCACTCTCCAACACAGCTCAAACTCTCCAAAACACCTCGCTCTCTCCAGCACAGCTCGCACTCTCCAACACAGCTCACACTCACCAACTCAGCTCACACTCTCCAAGATAGCTCACACTCTCCAACACAGCTCGCACTCTCCAACACAGGTCACACTCACCAACACACCTCGCACTCTCCAACACACCTTGCACTCTCCAACAAAGCTCGCACTCTCCAACACAGCTCACACTCTCCAACACAGTTCACATTCACCTACGCAGCTCACACTCTCCAACACAGCTCACATTCACCAACACAGCTCACACTCTCCAACACAGCTCTCACTCTCCAACACACCTTGCACTCTCCAACAAAACTCACACTCTCTAACACAGCTCACACTCTCCAACACAGCTCTCACTCTCCAACACAGCTCACTCTCACCAACACAGCTCTCAGTCTCCAACACAGCTCACACTCACCAACACAGCTTGCACTCTCCAATACGCCTCGCACTGTCCAACACAGCTCACACTCTCCAACACAGCTCACAATCACCAACACAGCTCACACTCTCCAAAACAGCTCACACTCTCACCAACAAACCTCGCACTCTCCAACACGCCTTGCAATCTCCACCACACCTCGCACACTCCAACACAGCTCATACTCACCAACACAGCTCTCACTCTCACCAACACAGCTCACACTCTCCAACACACATTGTAAACTCCAACACACCTCGCACTCCCCAACACAGTACACACTCTCCAACACAGCTCACACTCTCCAACACAGCTCACACTCTCCAACACAGCTCTCACTCTCCAACACAGCTCACACTCTCCAACACAGCTCTCACTCTCCAACACAGCTCACTCTCACCAACACAGCTCTCAGTCTCCAACACAGCTCACACTCACCAACACACCTTGCACTCTCCAACACAGCTCACACTCACCAACACAACTCGCACTCTCCAACACAGCTCACAATCTCCAACACAGCTCACACTCTCCAACACAGCTCACACTCTCCAACACACAAAGCACTCTCCAACACAGTACACACTCTCCAACACAGCACACACTCTCCAACACAGCTCTCACTCTCCAACACAACTCACTCTCACCAACACACCTCTCAGTCTCCAACAGAGCTCACACTCACCAACACACCTTGCACTCTCCAACACAGCTCACACTCTCCAACACAGCTCACACTCTCCAACACACCTCACACTCACCAACACAGCTTGCACTCTCCAACACACCTCGCACTCACCAACACACCTCGCACTCTCCAACACAGCTCTCCATCTCCAACACTGCTCACTCTCCCCAACACAGCACACATTCTCCAACACACCTCGCACTCTTCGACACACCTTGCACTCTCCAACACGGCTCTCACTCTCCAACACAGCTTACACTCTCCAACACAGCTCACACTCACCAACACAGCTCGCCGTCTCGAACACGGCTCACACTCACCAACAAAGCTCTCACTCTCCAACACAGCTCGCACTCTCCAAAACAGCTCACACTCTCCAACACAGCTCTCACTCTCCAACACAGCTCACACTCACCAACATAGTTCACACTCTCCAACATACCTCACACTCACCAACATAGTTCACAGTCTCCAACACAGCTCACACTCTCCAACACACTTCACACTCTCCAACACAGCTGGCACTCTCTAACACAGCTCTCACTCTTCAACACAGCTTTCACTCACCAACACAGCTCACATTCTCAAACACACCTCGCACTCTCCAACACACCTCGCACTCTACAACACAGCTCTCACTCTCCAACACAGCTCTCACTCGCCAACACAGCTCACATTCTCAAACACACCTCGCACTCTCCAACACACCTCGCACTCTCCAACACAGCTCTCACTCTCCAACACTGCTCACTCTGACCAACACAGCTCACATTCTCAAACACACCTCGCACTCTCCAACGCACCTCGCCTGCGCCAACACACCTCGCACTCTTCAACACACCTCGCACTCTCCAACACAGCTCTCACTCTCCAACACAGCTCACACTATCTAACGCACCTCGCACTCTCCAACACACCTCGCACTCACCAACACACCTCGCACTCTCCAACACACCTCGCACTCACCAACACACCTCGCACTCTGCAACACACCTTGCACTCTCCAACACAGCTCACTTTCACCAACACAGCTCACATTCTCCAACGCACCTCGCAATCTTCAACACACCTCGCACTCTCCAACACAGCTCTCCATCTCCAACACAGCTCACTTTCACCAACACAGCTCACATTCTCCAACGCACCTCGCAATCTTCAACACACCTCGCACTCTCCAACACAGCTCTCACTCTCCAACACAGCTCACACTCACCAACACAGCTCACAATCTCCAACACAGCTCTCTCTCCAACACACCTTGCACTCTCAAACAAACCTCGCACTCTCCAACACAGCTGACACTCACCAACACACCTCGCACTCTACAACACAGCTCTCACTCTCCAACACAGCTCACACTCATCAACACAGCTCACACTCGGCAACACACCTCCCACGCTCCAGTACAGCTCTCACCCTCCAACACAGCTCACACTCACCAACACAGCTCACACTCTCCAACACAGCTCTCACTCTCCAACACACCTTGCGCTCTCAAACAAACCTCGCACTCTCCAACACAGTTGACACTCACCAACACACCTCGCACTCTACAACACAGCTCACTCTCACCAACACAGCTCACACTCTCCAACACACCTCGCACTCTCCAACAGACCTCGCACTCTCCAACACAGCTCTCACTCTCCAACACAGCTCACACTCATCAACACAGCTCACACTCGGCAACACACCTCCCACGCTCCAGTACAGCTCTCACCCTCCAACACAGCTCACACTCACCAACACAGCTCACACTCTCCAACACAGCTCTCACTCTCCAACACACCTTGCGCTCTCAAACAAACCTCGCACTCTCCAACACAGCTGACACTCACCAACACACCTCGCACTCTACAACACAGCTCACTCTCACCAACACAGCTCACACTCTCCAACACACCTCGCACTCTCCAACAGACCTCGCACTCTCCAACACAGCTCACACTCTGCAACAAAGCTCACTCTCACCAACACAGCTCGCAATATCCAACACAGCTCGCACTCACCAACACAGCTCACACTCTCCAACACAGCTCGCCCACTCCAACACAGCTCACACTCACCAACACAGCTTGCACTCTCCAACACACCTCGCACTCACCAACACACCTCGCACTCTCCAACACAGCTCTCCATCTCCAACACTGCTCACTCTCCCCAACACAGCACACATTCTCCAACACACCTCGCACTCTTCGACACACCTTGCACTCTCCAACACGGCTCTCACTCTCCAACACAGCTTACACTCTCCAACACAGCTCACACTCACCAACACAGCTCGCCGTCTCGAACACGGCTCACACTCACCAACAAAGCTCTCACTCTCCAACACAGCTCGCACTCTCCAAAACAGCTCACACTCTCCAACACAGCTCTCACTCTCCAACACAGCTCACACTCACCAACATAGTTCACACTCTCCAACATACCTCACACTCACCAACATAGTTCACAGTCTCCAACACAGCTCACACTCTCCAACACACTTCACACTCTCCAACACAGCTGGCACTCTCTAACACAGCTCTCACTCTTCAACACAGCTTTCACTCACCAACACAGCTCACATTCTCAAACACACCTCGCACTCTCCAACACACCTCGCACTCTCCAACACAGCTCTCACTCTCCAACACTGCTCACTCTGACCAACACAGCTCACATTCTCAAACACACCTCGCACTCTCCAACGCACCTCGCCTGCGCCAACACACCTCGCACTCTTCAACACACCTCGCACTCTCCAACACAGCTCTCACTCTCCAACACAGCTCACACTATCTAACGCACCTCGCACTCTCCAACACACCTCGCACTCACCAACACACCTCGCACTCACCAACACACCTCGCACTCTCCAACACACCTCGCACTCACCAACACACCTCGCACTCTGCAACACACCTTGCACTCTCCAACACAGCTCACTTTCACCAACACAGCTCACATTCTCCAACGCACCTCGCAATCTTCAACACACCTCGCACTCTCCAACACAGCTCTCACTCTCCAACACAGCTCACACTCATCAACACAGCTCACACTCTGCAACACACCTCCCACGCTCCAGTACAGCTCTCACCCTCCAACACAGCTCACACTCACCAACACAGCTCACACTCTCCAACACAGCTCTCACTCTCCAACACACCTTGCACTCTCAAACAAACCTCGCACTCTCCAACACAGCTGACACTCACCAACACACCTCGCACTCTACAACACAGCTCACTCTCACCAACACAGCTCTCACTCTCCAACACACCTCGCACTCTCCAACAGACCTCGCACTCTCCAACACAGCTCACAGTCTGCAACAAAGCTCACTCTCACCAACACAGCTCGCAATATCCAACACAGCTCGCACTCACCAACACAGCTCACACTCTCCAACACAGCTCGCCCACTCCAACACAGCTCACACTCACCAACACAGCTCGCCCTCTCCAACACAGCTCACAGTCACCAACACAGCTCACGCTCTGCAACACACCTCGCACACTCCAATACGGCTCTCACTCTCCAACACAGCTGACACTCACCAACACAGCTCACACGCTCCAACACAGCTCTCACTCTCCAACACACCTTGCACTCTCCAACAAACCTCGCACTCTCCAACACAGCTGACACTCACCAACACAGCTCACACTCTTCAACAAAGCTCACTCTCACCAACACAGCTCGCACTCTTCAACACACCTTGCACTCACCAACACAGCTCACACTCTCCAACACACCTTGCACTCTCCAACACAGCTCGCACTCTCCAACACAGCTCACACTCACCAACACAGCTCTCACTCTCACCAACACAGCTCACACTCTCCAACACACCTTGTACTCTCCAAAACACCTCGCACTCTCCCACACACCTCGCACTCTCCATCACAGCTCACACTTTACAACACAGCTCTCACTCTCACCAACACAGCTCACACTCTCCAACACAGCTCGCCCACTCCAACACAGCTCACACTCTCCAACGCAGCTCACACTCTCCAACACAGTTCTCACTCGCCAACACACCTCGCCCTCTCCAACACAGCTCTCACTCACCAACACAGCTCGCACTTTCCAACACAGCTCACACTCACGAAGACACCTCGCACTGTCCAACACAACTCGTACTCTCCTACACAGCTCACACTCATCAACGCACCTCGCACTCTCCAACACAGCTCTCACTCTCCAACACAGCTCACACTTTCCAACACACCTCACACTCTCCAACACAGTTCACACACACCAACACAATTCTCACTCTCCAACATACCTCGCCCCCTCCAACACAGCTCACACTCACCAAGACACCTCGCACTGTCCAACACAACTCGCACTCTCCAACTAAGCTCACACTCACCAACACACCTCGCACTCTCCAACACACCACGCACTCGCCAACACAGCTCTCACTCACCAACACAGCTCACACTCTCCAACACACCTCGCACTCTCCAACACAGCTCACTCTCTCCAACACAGCTCACTCTCACCAACACAGCTCGCAATATCCAACACAGCGCTCACTCACCAACACAGCTCACACTCACCAACACACCTCGCACTCTTCAGCACAGCTCACACTCTCCAACACACCTCACACTCTCCAACACAGCTCGCACTCTCCAACACAGCTCTCACTCTCCAACACAGCCCACACTCTCCAACACACCTCATACTCTCCAACACAGCTCGCACTCACCCACACACCTCGCACTCTCCAACACAGCTCTCACTCTCCAACACAGCCCACACTCTCCAACACACCTCACACTCTCTAACACACCTTGCTATCTCCACCACACCTCGCACTCTCCAACACAGCTCTCACTCTCCAACACAGCTCACACTCACCAACACAGCTCGCACTCTCCAACACAGCTCTCACTCTCCGACACAGCTCACACTCTCCAACACACCTTGCACGCTCCAGCACAGCTCGCACTCTCCAACACAGCTCACACTCTCCAACACAGCTCACACTCACCAGCACACCTCGCACTCCCCAACACACCTTCCACTGTCCAACACAGCTCGCACGCTCCAACACAGCTCACACTCACCAGCACACCTCGCACTCCCCAACACACCTTCCACTTTCCAACACAGCTCGCACTCTCCAAGACAGCTCACACTCACCAACACAGCACACAATCTCAAACACACCTCGCACTCTCCAACACAGCTCTCACTCTCCAACACAGCTCACACTCACCAACACAGCTCACACTCTCCAACACAGCTCTCACTCTCCAACACACCTTGGACTCTCAAACAAACCTCGCACTCTCCAACACAGCTGACACTCACCAACACACCTCGCACTCTACAACACAGCTCACTCTCACCAACACAGCTCACACTCTCCAACACACCTCGCACTCTCCAACAGACCTCGCAATCTCCAACACAGCTCACACTCTTCAACAAAGCTCACTCTCACCAACACAGCTTGCAATATCCAACATAGCTCGCACTCACCAACACAGCTCACACTCTCCAACACAGCTCGCCCACTCCAGCACAGCTCACACTCACCAACACAGCTTGCCCTCTCCAACACAGCTCACAGTCACCAACACAGCTCACGCTCTGCAACACACCTCGCACACTCCAATGCGGCTCTCACTCTCCAACACAGCTCACACTCACCAACACAGCTCACACGCTCCAACACAGCTCTCACTCTCCAACACACCTTGCACTCTCCAACAAACCTCGCACTCTCCAACACAGCTGACACTCACCAACACAACTCACACTCTTCAACAAAGCTCACTCTCACCAACACAGCTCGCACTCTTCAACACACCTTGCACTCACCAACACAGCTCACACTCTCCAACACACCTCGCACTCTCCAACACAGCTCGCACTCTCCAACACAGCTCACACTCACCAACACAGCTCTCACTCTCACCAACACAGCTCACACTCTCCAACACACCTTGTACTCTCCAAAACACCTCGCACTCTCCCACACACCTCGCACTCTACATCACAGCTCACACTTTACAACACAGCTCTCACTCACCAACACAGCTCCCACTATCTAACACACCTCGCACTCTGCAACACAGCTTGCACTCTCCAACACAGCAGTCATTCTCCAACACACCTCGCCCTCACCAACACAGCTCACACTCACCAAGACACCTCGCACTTTCCAACACAGCTCACACTCTCCAACGCAGCTCACACTCTCCAACACAGTTCTCACTCGCCAACACACCTCGCCCTCTCCAACACAGCTCTCACTCACCAACACAGCTCGCACTTTCCAACACAGCTCACACTCACGAAGACACCTCGCACTGTCCAACACAACTCGTACTCTCCTACACAGCTCACACTCATTAACACACCTCGCACTCTCCAACACAGCTCTCACTCTCCAACACAGCTCACACTTTCCAACACACCTCACACTCTCCAACACAGTTCACACACACCAACACAATTCTCACTCTCCAACATACCTCGCCCCCTCCAACACAGCTCACACTCACCAAGACACCTCGCACTGTCCAACACAACTCGCACTCTCCAACTAAGCTCACACTCACCAACACACCTCGCACTCTCCAACACACCTCGCACTCGCCAACACAGCTCTCACTCACCAACACAGCTCACAATCTCCAACACACCTCGCACTCTCCAACACAGCTCACTCTCTCCAACACAGCTCACTCTCACCAACACAGCTCGCAATATCCAACACAGCGCTCACTCACCAACACAGCTCACACTCTCCAACACAGCTCGCCCACTCCAACACAGCTCACACTCACCAACACACCTCGCACTCTCCAGCACAGCTCACACTCTCCAACACACCTCACACTCTCCAACACAGCTCGCACTCTCCAACACAGCTCACACTCTCCAACACAGCCCACACTCTCCAACACACCTCATACTCTCCAAAACAGCTCGCACTCACCCACACACCTTGCACTCTCCAACACAGCTCTCACTCTCCAACACAGCCCACACTCTCCAACACACCTCACACTCTCTAACACACCTTGCAATCTCCACCACACCTCGCACTCTCCAACACAGCTCTCACTCTCACCAACAAACCTCACACTCTCCAACACACCTTGCAATCTCCACCACACCTCGCACTCTACAACACAGCTCTCACTCTCCAACACAGCTCACACTCACCAACACAGCTCGCACTCTCCAACACAGCTCTCACTCTCCGACACAGCTCACACTCTCCAACACACCTTGCACTCTCCAGCACAGCTCGCACTCTCCAACACAGCTCACACTCTCCAACACAGCTCACACTCACCAGCACACCTCGCACTCCCCAACACACCTTCCACTGTCCAACACAGCTCGCACTCTCCAACACAGCTCAAACTCACCAGCACACCTCGCACTCCCCAACACACCTTCCACTGTCCAACACAGCTCGCACTCTCCAAGACAGCTCACACTCACCCACACACCTTGCACTCTCCAACACACCTTCCACTCTCCAACACAGCTCGCACTCTCCAACACAGCTCACACTCTCCAACACAGCTCACACTCACCAACACAGCTCACACACTCCAACACACCTCGCATTCTCCAACACACCTTGCACTCTCCACCACAGCACAGACTCTCCAACGCACCTTGCACTCTCCAACACAGCTCACACTCACCAACAGAGCTCGCACTCTCCAACACACCTCGCATTCTCCAACACACCTTGCACTCTCCAACAGACCTCGCACTCTCCAACACAGCTCACACTCTCCAACACACCTCGCACTCACCAACACACCTCGCACTCTCCAACACAGCTCTCCATCTCCAACACAGCTCACTTTCACCAACACAGCTCACACTCTCCAACACACCTCGCACTCTCCAACAGACCTCGCACTCTCCAACACAGCTCACACTCTTCAACAAAGCTCACTCTCACCAACACAGCTCGCAATATCCAACACAGCTCGCACTCACCAACACAGCTCACACTCTCCAACACAGCTCGCCCACTCCAACACAGCTCACACTCACCAACACAGCTCACACTCTGCAACACACCTTGCACGCTCCAGTACAGCTCTCACTCTCCAACACAGCTCACACTCACCAACACAGCTCACACTCTCCAACACAGCTCTCTCTCCAACACACCTTGCACTCTCAAACAAACCTCGCACTCTCCAACACAGCTGACACTCACCAACACACCTCACACTCTACAACACAGCTCACTCTCACCAACACAGCTCACACTCTCCAACACACCTCGCACTCTCCAACAGACCTCGCACTCTCCAACACAGCTCACACTCTGCAACAAAGCTCACTCTCACCAACACAGCTCGCAATATCCAACACAGCTCGCACTCACCAACACAGCTCACACTCTCCAACACAGCTCGCCCACTCCAACACAGCTCACACTCACCAACACAGCTCGCCCTCTCCAACACAGCTCACAGTCACCAACACAGCTCACGCTCTGCAACACACCTTGCACACTCCAATACGGCTCTCTCTCTCCAACACAGCTCACACTCACCAACACAGCTCAAACGCTTCAACACAGCTCTCACTCTCCAACACACCTCGCACTCACCAACACACCTCGCACTCTCCAACACAGCTCTCCATCTCCAACACAGCTCACTTTCACCAACACAGCTCACATTCTCCAACGCACCTCGCAATCTTCAACACACCTCGCACTCTCCAACACAGCTCTCCATCTCCAACACAGCTCACTTTCACCAACACAGCTCACATTCTCCAACGCACCTCGCAATCTTCAACGCACCTCGCACTCTCCAACACAGCTCTCACTCTCCAACACAGCTCACACTCACCAACACAGCTCACAATCTCCAACACAGCTCTCTCTCCAACACACCTTGCACTCTCAAACAAACCTCGCACTCTCCAACACAGCTGAAACTCACCAACACACCTCGCACTCTACAACACAGCTCACTCTCACCAACACACCTCGCACTCTCCAACACACCTCGCACTCTCCAACAGACCTCGCACTCTCCAACACAGCTCACACTCTTCAACAAAGCTCACTCTCACCAACACAGCTCTCACTCTCCAACACAGCTCGCACTCACCAACACAGCTCACACTCTCCAACACAGCTCGCCCTCACCAACACAGCTCACACTCTGCAACACACCTTGCACGCTCCAGTACAGCTCTCACTCTCCAACACAGCTCACACTCACCAACACAGCTCACACTCTCCAACACAGCTCTCACTCTCCAACACACCTTGCACTCTCAAACAAACCTCGCACTCTCCAACACAGCTGACACTCACCAACACACCTCGCACTCTACAACACAGCTCACTCTCACCAACACAGCTCACACTCTCCAACACACCTCGCACTCTCCAACAGACCTCGCACTCTCCAACACAGCTCACACTCTGCAACAAAGCTCACTCTCACCAACACAGCTCGCAATATCCAACACAGCTCGCACTCACCAACACAGCTCACACTCTCCAACACAGCTCGCCCACTCCAACACAGCTCACACTCACCAACACAGCTCGCCCTCTCCAACACAGCTCACAGTCACCAACACAGCTGACGCTCTGCAACACACCTCGCACACTCCAATACGGCTCTCTCTCTCCAACACAGCTCACACTCACCAACACAGCTCAAACGCTTCAACACAGCTCTCACTCTCCAACACACCTTGCACTCTCCAACATACCTCGCACTCTCCAACACAGCTGACACTCACCAACACAGCTCTCACTCTACAACACAGCTCACTCTCACCAACACAGCTCACACTCTCCAACACACCTCGCACTCTCCAACAGACCTCGCACTCTCCAACACAGCTCACACTCTTCAACAAAGCTCACTCCCACCAACACAGCTCGCACTCTTGAACACACCTTGCACTCTCCAACACAGTTCTCACTCTCCAACACAGCTCACAATCTCCAACACAGCTCACACTCACCAACACAGCACACAATTTCCAACACACCTCGCACTCTCCAACACAGCTCGCACTCTCCAACACAGCTCACACTCACCAACACAGCTCTCACTCTCACCAACACAGCTCACACTCTCCAACACACCTTGTAATCTCCAACATACCTCGCACTCTCCAACACACCTCGCACTCTCCAACACAACTCACACTCTACAACACACCTTGCACGCTCCAGTACAGCTCTCACTCTCCAACACAGCTCACACTCACCAACACAGCTCACACGCTCCAACACAGCTCTCACTCTCCAACACACCTTGCACTCTCCAACAAACCTCGCACTCTCCAACACAGCTGACACTCACCAACACAGCTCACACTCTTCAACAAAGCTCACTCTCACCAACACAGCTCGCACTCTTCAACACACCTTGCACTCACCAACACAGCTCACACTCTCCAACACACCTTGCACTCTCCAACACAGCTCGCACTCTCCAACACAGCTCACACTCACCAACACAGCTCTCACTCTCACCAACACAGCTCACACTCTCCAACACACCTTGTACTCTCCAAAACACCTCGCACTCTCCCACACACCTCGCACTCTCCATCACAGCTCACACTTTACAACACAGCTCTCACTCTCACCAACACAGCTCACACTCTCCAACACACCTTGTACTCTCCAAAACACCTCGCACTCTCCCACACAGCTCGCAATATCCAACACAGCTCGCACTCACCAACACAGCTCACACTCTCCAACACAGCTCGCCCACTCCAACACAGCTCACACTCTCCAACGCAGCTCACACTCTCCAACACAGTTCTCACTCGCCAACACACCTCGCCCTCTCCAACACAGCTCTCACTCACCAACACAGCTCGCACTTTCCAACACAGCTCACACTCACGAAGACACCTCGCACTGTCCAACACAACTCGTACTCTCCTACACAGATCACACTCATCAACACACCTCGCACTCTCCAACACAGCTCTCACTCTCCAACACAGCTCACACTTTCCAACACACCTCACACTCTCCAACACAGTTCACACACACCAACACAATTCTCACTCTCCAACATACCTCGCCCCCTCCAACACAGCTCACACTCACCAAGACACCTCGCACTGTCCAACACAACTCGCACTCTCCAACTAAGCTCACACTCAGCAACACACCTCGCACTCTCCAACACACCACGCACTCGCCAACACAGCTCTCACTCACCAACACAGCTCACACTCTCCAACACACCTCGCACTCTCCAACACAGCTCACTCTCTCCAACACAGCTCACTCTCACCAACACAGCTCGCAATATCCAACACAGCGCTCACTCACCAACACAGCTCACACTCACCAACACACCTCGCACTCTCCAGCACAGCTCACAGTCTCCAACACACCTCACACTCTCCAACACAGCTCGCACTCTCCAACACAGCCCACACTCTCCAACACACCTCATACTCTCCAACACAGCTCGCACTCACCCACACACCTCGCACTCTCCAACACAGCTCTCACTCTCCAACACAGCCCACAGTCTCCAACACACCTCACACTCTCTAACACACCTTGCTATCTCCACCACACCTCGCACTCTACAACACAGCTCTCACTCTCCAACACAGCTCACACTCACCAACACAGCTCGCACTCTCCAACACAGCTCTCACTCTCCGACACAGCTCACACTCTCCAACACACCTTGCACTCTCCAGCACAGCTCGCACTCTCCAACACAGCTCACACTCTCCAACACAGCTCACACTCACCAGCACACCTCGCACTCCCCAACACACCTTCCACTGTCCAACACAGCTCGCACGCTCCAACACAGCTCACACTCACCAGCACACCTCGCACTCCCCAACACACCTTCCACTGTCCAACACAGCTCGCACTCTCCAAGACAGCTCACACTCACCAACACAGCACACAATCTCAAACACACCTCGCACTCTCCAACACAGCTCTCACTCTCCAACACAGCTCACACTCACCAACACAGCTCACACTCTCCAACACAGCTCTCACTCTCCAACACACCTTGGACTCTCAAACAAACCTCGCACTCTCCAACACAGCTGACACTCACCAACACACCTCGCACTCTACAACACAGCTCACTCTCACCAACACAGCTCACACTCTCCAACACACCTCGCACTCTCCAACAGACCTCGCACTCTCCAACACAGCTCACACTCTTCAACAAAGCTCACTCTCACCAACACAGCTTGCAATATCCAACACAGCTCGCACTCACCAACACAGCTCACACTCTCCAACACAGCTCGCCCACTCCAACACAGCTCACACTCACCAACACAGCTTGCCCTCTCCAACACAGCTCACAGTCACCAACACAGCTCACGCTCTGCAACACACCTCGCACACTCCAATGCGGCTCTCACTCTCCAACACAGCTCACACTCACCAACACAGCTCACACGCTCCAACACAGCTCTCACTCTCCAACACACCTTGCACTCTCCAACAAACCTCGCACTCTCCAACACAGCTGACACTCACCAACACAGCTCACACTCTTCAACAAAGCTCACTCTCACCAACACAGCTCGCACTCTTCAACACACCTTGCACTCACCAACACAGCTCACACTCTCCAACACACCTCGCACTCTCCAACACAGCTCGCACTCTCCAACACAGCTCACACTCACCAACACAGCTCTCACTCTCACCAACACAGCTCACACTCTCCAACACACCTTGTACTCTCCAAAACACCTCGCACTCTCCCACACACCTCGCACTCTACATCACAGCTCACACTTTACAACACAGCTCACACTCACCAACACAGCTCCCACTATCTAACACACCTCGCACTCTGCAACACAGCTTGCACTCTCCAACACAGCAGTCATTCTCCAACACACCTCGCCCTCACCAACACAGCTCACACTCACCAAGACACCTCGCACTTTCCAACACAGCTCACACTCTCCAACGCAGCTCACACTCTCCAACACAGTTCTCACTCGCCAACACACCTCGCCCTCTCCAACACAGCTCTCACTCACCAACACAGCTCGCACTTTCCAACACAGCTCACACTCACGAAGACACCTCGCACTGTCCAACACAACTCGTACTCTCCTACACAGCTCACACTCATTAACACACCTCGCACTCTCCAACACAGCTCTCACTCTCCAACACAGCTCACACTTTCCAACACACCTCACACTCTCCAACACAGTTCACACACACCAACACAATTCTCACTCTCCAACATACCTCGCCCCCTCCAACACAGCTCACACTCACCAAGACACCTCGCACTGTCCAACACAACTCGCACTCTCCAACTAAGCTCACACTCACCAACACACCTCGCACTCTCCAACACACCTCGCACTCGCCAACACAGCTCTCACTCACCAACACAGCTCACAATCTCCAACACACCTCGCACTCTCCAACACAGCTCACTTTCTCCAACACAGCTCACTCTCACCAACACAGCTCGCAATATCCAACACAGCGCTCACTCACCAACACAGCTCACAATCTCCAACACACCTCGCACTCTCCAACACAGCTCACTTTCTCCAACACAGCTCACTCTCACCAACACAGCTCGCAATATCCAACACAGCGCTCACTCTCCAACACAGCTCTCACTCTCACCAACAAACCTCACACTCTCCAACACACCTTGCAATCTCCACCACACCTCGCACTCGACAACACAGCTCTCACTCTCCAACACAGCTCACACTCACCAACACTGCTCGCACTCTCCAACGCACCTCGCAATCTTCAACGCACCTCGCACTCTCCAACACAGCTCTCACTCTCCAACACAGCTCACACTCACCAACACAGCTCACAATCTCCAACACAGCTCTCTCTCCAACACACCTTGCACTCTCAAACAAACCTCGCACTCTCCAACACAGCTGAAACTCACCAACACACCTCGCACTCTACAACACAGCTCACTCTCACCAACACACCTCGCACTCTCCAACACACCTCGCACTCTCCAACAGACCTCGCACTCTCCAACACAGCTCACACTCTTCAACAAAGCTCACTCTCACCAACACAGCTCGCAATATCCAACACAGCTCGCACTCACCAACACAGCTCACACTCTCCAACACAGCTCGCCCACTCCAACACAGCTCACACTCTGCAACACACCTTGCACGCTCCAGTACAGCTCTCACTCTCCAACACAGCTCACACTCACCAACACAGCTCACACTCTCCAACACAGCTCTCACTCTCCAACACACCTTGCACTCTCAAACAAACCTCGCACTCTCCAACACAGCTGACACTCACCAACACACCTCGCACTCTACAACACAGCTCACTCTCACCAACACAGCTCACACTCTCCAACACACCTCGCACTCTCCAACAGACCTCGCACTCTCCAACACAGCTCACACTCTGCAACAAAGCTCACTCTCACCAACACAGCTCGCAATATCCAACACAGCTCGCACTCACCAACACAGCTCACACTCTCCAACACAGCTCGCCCACTCCAACACAGCTCACACTCACCAACACAGCTCGCCCTCTCCAACACAGCTCACAGTCACCAACACAGCTGACGCTCTGCAACACACCTCGCACACTCCAATACGGCTCTCTCTCTCCAACACAGCTCACACTCACCAACACAGCTCAAACGCTTCAACACAGCTCACAGTCACCAACACACCTTGCACTCTCCAACATACCTCGCACTCTCCAACACAGCTGACACTCACCAACACAGCTCTCACTCTACAACACAGCTCACTCTCACCAACACAGCTCACACTCTCCAACACACCTCGCACTCTCCAACAGACCTCGCACTCTCCAACACAGCTCACACTCTTCAACAAAGCTCACTCCCACCAACACAGCTCGCACTCTTGAACACACCTTGCACTCTCCAACACAGTTCTCACTCTCCAACACAGCTCACACTCTCCAACACAGCTCACACTCACCAACACAGCACACAATTTCCAACACACCTCGCACTCTCCAACACAGCTCGCACTCTCCAACACAGCTCACACTCACCAACACAGCTCTCACTCTCACCAACACAGCTCACACTCTCCAACACACCTTGTAATCTCCAACATACCTCGCACTCTCCAACACACCTCGCACTCTCCAACACAACTCACACTCTACAACACACCTTGCACGCTCCAGTACAGCTCTCACTCTCCAACACAGCTCACACTCACCAACACAGCTCACACGCTCCAACACAGCTCTCACTCTCCAACACACCTTGCACTCTCCAACAAACCTCGCACTCTCCAACACAGCTGACACTCACCAACACAGCTCACACTCTTCAACAAAGCTCACTCTCACCAACACAGCTCGCACTCTTCAACACACCTTGCACTCACCAACACAGCTCACACTCTCCAACACACCTTGCACTCTCCAACACAGCTCGCACTCTCCAACACAGCTCACACTCACCAACACAGCTCTCACTCTCACCAACACAGCTCACACTCTCCAACACACCTTGTACTCTCCAAAACACCTCGCACTCTCCCACACACCTCGCACTCTCCATCACAGCTCACACTTTACAACACAGCTCTCACTCTCACCAACACAGCTCACACTCTCCAACACACCTTGTACTCTCCAAAACACCTCGCACTCTCCCACACAGCTCGCAATATCCAACACAGCTCGCACTCACCAACACAGCTCACACTCTCCAACACAGCTCGCCCACTCCAACACAGCTCACACTCTCCAACGCAGCTCACACTCTCCAACACAGTTCTCACTCGCCAACACACCTCGCCCTCTCCAACACAGCTCTCACTCACCAACACAGCTCGCACTTTCCAACACAGCTCACACTCACGAAGACACCTCGCACTGTCCAACACAACTCGTACTCTCCTACACAGATCACACTCATCAACACACCTCGCACTCTCCAACACAGCTCTCACTCTCCAACACAGCTCACACTTTCCAACACACCTCACACTCTCCAACACAGTTCACACACACCAACACAATTCTCACTCTCCAACATACCTCGCCCCCTCCAACACAGCTCACACTCACCAAGACACCTCGCACTGTCCAACACAACTCGCACTCTCCAACTAAGCTCACACTCAGCAACACACCTCGCACTCTCCAACACACCACGCACTCGCCAACACAGCTCTCACTCACCAACACAGCTCACACTCTCCAACACACCTCGCACTCTCCAACACAGCTCACTCTCTCCAACACAGCTCACTCTCACCAACACAGCTCGCAATATCCAACACAGCGCTCACTCACCAACACAGCTCACACTCACCAACACACCTCGCACTCTCCAGCACAGCTCACAGTCTCCAACACACCTCACACTCTCCAACACAGCTCGCACTCTCCAACACAGCCCACACTCTCCAACACACCTCATACTCTCCAACACAGCTCGCACTCACCCACACACCTCGCACTCTCCAACACAGCTCTCACTCTCCAACACAGCCCACAGTCTCCAACACACCTCACACTCTCTAACACACCTTGCTATCTCCACCACACCTCGCACTCTACAACACAGCTCTCACTCTCCAACACAGCTCACACTCACCAACACAGCTCGCACTCTCCAACACAGCTCTCACTCTCCGACACAGCTCACACTCTCCAACACACCTTGCACTCTCCAGCACAGCTCGCACTCTCCAACACAGCTCACACTCTCCAACACAGCTCACACTCACCAGCACACCTCGCACTCCCCAACACACCTTCCACTGTCCAACACAGCTCGCACGCTCCAACACAGCTCACACTCACCAGCACACCTCGCACTCCCCAACACACCTTCCACTGTCCAACACAGCTCGCACTCTCCAAGACAGCTCACACTCACCAACACAGCACACAATCTCAAACACACCTCGCACTCTCCAACACAGCTCTCACTCTCCAACACAGCTCACACTCACCAACACAGCTCACACTCTCCAACACAGCTCTCACTCTCCAACACACCTTGGACTCTCAAACAAACCTCGCACTCTCCAACACAGCTGACACTCACCAACACACCTCGCACTCTACAACACAGCTCACTCTCACCAACACAGCTCACACTCTCCAACACACCTCGCACTCTCCAACAGACCTCGCACTCTCCAACACAGCTCACACTCTTCAACAAAGCTCACTCTCACCAACACAGCTTGCAATATCCAACACAGCTCGCACTCACCAACACAGCTCACACTCTCCAACACAGCTCGCCCACTCCAACACAGCTCACACTCACCAACACAGCTTGCCCTCTCCAACACAGCTCACAGTCACCAACACAGCTCACGCTCTGCAACACACCTCGCACACTCCAATGCGGCTCTCACTCTCCAACACAGCTCACACTCACCAACACAGCTCACACGCTCCAACACAGCTCTCACTCTCCAACACACCTTGCACTCTCCAACAAACCTCGCACTCTCCAACACAGCTGACACTCACCAACACAGCTCACACTCTTCAACAAAGCTCACTCTCACCAACACAGCTCGCACTCTTCAACACACCTTGCACTCACCAACACAGCTCACACTCTCCAACACACCTCGCACTCTCCAACACAGCTCGCACTCTCCAACACAGCTCACACTCACCAACACAGCTCTCACTCTCACCAACACAGCTCACACTCTCAAACACACCTTGTACTCTCCAAAACACCTCGCACTCTCCCACACACCTCGCACTCTACATCACAGCTCACACTTTACAACACAGCTCTCACTCACCAACACAGCTCCCACTATCTAACACACCTCGCACTCTGCAACACAGCTTGCACTCTCCAACACAGCAGTCATTCTCCAACACACCTCGCCCTCACCAACACAGCTCACACTCACCAAGACACCTCGCACTTTCCAACACAGCTCACACTCTCCAACGCAGCTCACACTCTCCAACACAGTTCTCACTCGCCAACACACCTCGCCCTCTCCAACACAGCTCTCACTCACCAACACAGCTCGCACTTTCCAACACAGCTCACACTCACGAAGACACCTCGCACTGTCCAACACAACTCGTACTCTCCTACACAGCTCACACTCATTAACACACCTCGCACTCTCCAACACAGCTCACACTCTCCAACACACCTCGCACTCTCCAAAACAGCTCACACTCACCAACAGAGCTCGCACTCTCCAACACAGCTCACACTCTCCAACACACCTCGCATTCTCCAACACAGCTCACACTCTCCAACACAGCTCAAACTCTCCAATACAGCTCACACTCTCCAACACAGCTTGCACTCTCCAACACCCCTCGCACTCACCAACACAGCTCACACTCTCCAACACACCTCACACTCTCCAACACACCTCACACTTTCCAACATAGCTCTCACTCTCCAACACAGCTCACACTTTCCAACACACCTCACACTCTCCAACACAGTTCACACACACCAACACAATTCTCACTCTCCAACATACCTCGCCCCCTCCAACACAGCTCACACTCACCAAGACACCTCGCACTGTCCAACACAACTCGCACTCTCCAACTAAGCTCACACTCACCAACACACCTCGCACTCTCCAACACACCTCGCACTCGCCAACACAGCTCTCACTCACCAACACAGCTCACAATCTCCAACACACCTCGCACTCTCCAACACAGCTCACTTTCTCCAACACAGCTCACTCTCACCAACACAGCTCGCAATATCCAACACAGCGCTCACTCTCCAACACAGCTCTCACTCTCACCAACAAACCTCACACTCTCCAACACACCTTGCAATCTCCACCACACCTCGCACTCGACAACACAGCTCTCACTCTCCAACACAGCTCACACTCACCAACACTGCTCGCACTCTCCAACACAGCTCTCACTCTCCGACACAGCTCACACTCTCCAACACACCTTGCACTCTCCAGCACAGCTCGCACTCTCCAACACAGCTCACACTCTCCAACACAGCTCACACTCACCAGCACACCTCGCACTCCCCAACACACCTTCCACTGTCCAACACAGCTCGCACTCTCCAACACAGCTCACACTCACCAGCACACCTCGCACTCCCCAACACACCTTCCACTGTCCAACACAGCTCGCACTCTCCAAGACAGCTCACACTCACCCACACACCTTGCACTCTCCAACACACCTTCCACTCTCCAACACAGCTCGCACTCTCCAACACAGCTCACACTCTCCAACACAGCTCGCACTCTCCAACACAGCTCACACTCTCCAACACAGCTCACACTCACCAACACAGCTCACACACTCCAACACACCTCGCATTCTCCAACACACCTTGCACTCTCCACCACAGCACAGACTCTCCAACGCACCTTGCACTCTCCAACACAGCTCACACTCACCAACAGAGCTCGCACTCTCCAACACACCTCGCATTCTCCAACACACCTTGCACTCTCCAACAGACCTCGCACTCTCCAACACAGCTCACACTCTCCAACACACCTCGCACTCACCAACACACCTCGCACTCTCCAACACAGCTCTCCATCTCCAACACAGCTCACTTTCACCAACACAGCTCACACTCTCCAACACACCTCGCACTCTCCAACAGACCTCGCACTCTCCAACACAGCTCACACTCTTCAACAAAGCTCACTCTCACCAACACAGCTCGCAATATCCAACACAGCTCGCACTCACCAACACAGCTCACACTCTCCAACACAGCTCGCCCACTCCAACACAGCTCACACTCACCAACACAGCTCACACTCTGCAACACACCTTGCACGCTCCAGTACAGCTCTCACTCTCCAACACAGCTCACACTCACCAACACAGCTCACACTCTCCAACACAGCTCTCTCTCCAACACACCTTGCACTCTCAAACAAACCTCGCACTCTCCAACACAGCTGACACTCACCAACACACCTCACACTCTACAACACAGCTCACTCTCACCAACACAGCTCACACTCTCCAACACACCTCGCACTCTCCAACAGACCTCGCACTCTCCAACACAGCTCACACTCTGCAACAAAGCTCACTCTCACCAACACAGCTCGCAATATCCAACACAGCTCGCACTCACCAACACAGCTCACACTCTCCAACACAGCTCGCCCACTCCAACACAGCTCACACTCACCAACACAGCTCGCCCTCTCCAACACAGCTCACAGTCACCAACACAGCTCACGCTCTGCAACACACCTCGCACACTCCAATACGGCTCTCTCTCTCCAACACAGCTCACACTCACCAACACAGCTCAAACGCTTCAACACAGCTCTCACTCTCCAACACACCTCGCACTCACCAACGCAGCTCTCCATCTCCAACACAGCTCACTTTCACCAACACAGCTCACATTCTCCAACGCACCTCGCAATCTTCAACACACCTCGCACTCTCCAACACAGCTCTCCATCTCCAACACAGCTCACTTTCACCAACACAGCTCACATTCTCCAACGCACCTCGCAATCTTCAACACACCTCGCACTCTCCAACACAGCTCTCACTCTCCAACACAGCTCACACTCACCAACACAGCTCACAATCTCCAACACAGCTCTCTCTCCAACACACCTTGCACTCTCAAACAAACCTCGCACTCTCCAACACAGCTGACACTCACCAACACACCTCGCACTCTACAACACAGCTCACTCTCACCAACACAGCTCACACTCTCCAACACACCTCGCACTCTCCAACAGACCTCGCACTCTCCAACACAGCTCACACTCTTCAACAAAGCTCACTCTCACCAACACAGCTCGCAATATCCAACACAGCTCGCACTCACCAACACAGCTCACACTCTCCAACACAGCTCGCCCACTCCAACACAGCTCACACTCACCAACACAGCTCACACTCTGCAACACACCTTGCACGCTCCAGTACAGCTCTCACTCTCCAACACAGCTCACACTCTCCAACACAGCTCACACTCTCCAACACAGCTCTCTCTCCAACACACCTTGCACTCTCAAACAAACCTCGCACTCTCCAACACAGCTGACACTCACCAACACACCTCGCACTCTACAACACAGCTCACTCTCACCAACACAGCTCACACTCTCCAACACACCTCGCACTCTCCAACAGACCTCGCACTCTCCAACACATCTCACACTCTGCAACAAAGCTCACTCTCACCAACACAGCTCGCAATATCCAACACAGCTCGCACTCACCAACACAGCTCACACTCTCCAACACAGCTCGCCCACTCCAACACAGCTCACACTCACCAACACAGCTCGCCCTCTCCAACACAGCTCACAGTCACCAACACAGCTGACGCTCTGCAACACACCTCGCACACTCCAATACGGCTCTCTCTCTCCAACACAGCTCACACTCACCAACACAGCTCAAACGCTTCAACACAGCTCTCACTCTCCAACACACCTTGCACTCTCCAACATACCTCGCACTCTCCAACACAGCTGACACTCACCAACACAGCTCTCACTCTACAACACAGCTCACTCTCACCAACACAGCTCACACTCTCCAACACACCTCGCACTCTCCAACAGACCTCGCACTCTCCAACACAGCTCACACTCTTCAACAAAGCTCACTCCCACCAACACAGCTCGCACTCTTGAACACACCTTGCACTCTCCAACACAGTTCTCACTCTCCAACACAGCTCACACTCTCCAACACAGCTCACACTCACCAACACAGCACACAATTTCCAACACACCTCGCACTCTCCAACACAGCTCGCACTCTCCAACACAGCTCACACTCACCAACACAGCTCTCACTCTCACCAACACAGCTCACACTCTCCAACACACCTTGTAATCTCCAACATACCTCGCACTCTCCAACACACCTCGCACTCTCCAACACAACTCACACTCTACAACACACCTTGCACGCTCCAGTACAGCTCTCACTCTCCAACACAGCTCACACTCACCAACACAGCTCACACTCTCCAACACAGCTCTCTCTCCAACACACCTTGCACTCTCAAACAAACCTCGCACTCTCCAACACAGCTGACACTCACCAACACACCTCGCACTCTACAACACAGCTCACTCTCACCAACACAGCTCACACTCTCCAACACACCTCGCAATCTCCAACAGACCTCGCACTCTCCAACACAGCTCACACTCTTCAACAAAGCTCACTCTCACCAACACAGCTCGCAATATCCAACACAGCTCGCACTCACCAACACAGCTCACACTCTCCAACACAGCTCGCCCACTCCAACACAGCTCACACTCACCAACACAGCTCGCCCTCTCCAACACAGCTCGCAGTCACCAACACAGCTCACGCTCTGCAACACACCTCGCACACTCCAGTACGGCTCTCTCTCTCCAACACAGCTCACAGTCACCAACACAGCTCACACTCTCCAACACAGCTCTCACTCTCCAACACACCTTGCACTCTCCAACAAACCTCGCACTCTCCAACACAGCTCACACTCACCAACACAGCTCTCACTCTACAACACAGCTCACTCTCACCAACACAGCTCACACTCTCCAACACACCTCGCACTCTCCAACAGACCTCGCACTCTCCAACACAGCTCACACTCTTCAACAAAGCTCACTCTCACCAACACAGCTCGCACTCTTCAACACACCTTGCACTCTCCAACACAGTTCTCACTCTCCAACACAGCTCACACTCTCCAACACAGCTCACACTCACCAACACAGCACACAATCTCCAACACTCCTCGCACTCTCCAACACAGCTCGCACTCTCCAACACAGCTCACACTCACCAACACAGCTCTCACTCTCACCAACACAGCTCACACTCTCCAACAGACCTTGTACTCTGCAACACACCTCGCACTCTCCCACACACCTCGCACTCTCCATCACAGCTCACACTCTACAACACAGCTCTCACTCACCAACACAGCTCACACTATCTAACGCACCTCGCACTCTGCAACACAGCTTGCACTCTCCAACACAGCAGACATTCTCCAACACACCTCGCCCTCACCAACACAGCTCACACTCACCAAGACACCTCGCACTGTCCAACACAGCTCACACTCTCCAACACAGTTCTCACTCGCCAACACACCTCGCCCTCTCCAACACAGCTCTCACTCACCAACACAGCTCGCACTTTCCAACACAGCTCACCCTCTCCAACACACCTCGCACTCTCCAACACAGCTCACACTCACCAAGACACCTCGCACTGTCCAACACAACTCGTATTCTCCTACACAGCTCACACTCATCAACACACCTGGCACTCTGCAACACAGCTCTCACTCTCCAACACAGCAGTCATTCTCCAACACACCTCACACTCTCCAACACAGTTCACACACACCAACACAATTCTCACTCTCCAACATACCTCGCCCTCTCCAACGCAGCTCACACTCACCAAGACACCTCGCACTGTCCAACACAACTCGCACTCTCCAACTCAGCTCACACTCACCAACACACCTCGCACTCTCCAACACAGCTCTCACTCACCAACACAGCTCACACTCTCCAACACACCTCGCACTCTCCAACACAGCTCACTCTCTCCAACACCGCTCACTCTCACCAACACAGCTCGCAATATCCAACACAGCGCTCACTCACCAATACAGCTCACACTCTCCAACACAGATCGCCCACTCCAACACCGCTCACACTCACCAACACAGCTCGTCCTCTCCAACACACCTCACACTCACCAATAAAGCTCACGCTCTGCAACACACCTCGCATGCTCCAATACAGCTCTCACTCTCCAACACAGCTCACACTCACCAACACAGCTCACACTCTCCAACAAAGCTCACACTCTCCAACACACCTCGCACTCTCCAGCACACCTTGCAATCTCCACCACACCTCGCACTCTCCAACACAGCTCTCACTCTCCAACACAGCTCTCCCTCTCCAACACACCTTGCAGTCTCCAGCACAGCTCGCACTCTCCAACACAGCTCGCACTCTCCAACACAGCTCGCACTCACCAACACAGCTCACACTCTCCAACACAGCTCACACTCACCCACACAGCTCACACACTCCAACACACCTCGCATTCTCCAACACACCTTGCACTCTCCACCACAGCTCAGACTCTTCAACGCACCTTGCACTCTCCAACACAGCTCACACTCTCCAACACACCTCGCACTCTCCAAAACAGCTCACACTCACCAACAGAGCTCGCACTCTCCAACACAGCTCACACTCTCCAACACAGCTCGCATTCTCAAACACACCTCACACTCTCCAACATGGCTCGCACTCTCCAACGCTGCTCGCACTCTCCAACACAGCTCGCGCGCTCCAACACAGCTCACACTCACCAACACACCTCGCACTGTCCAACACAACTCGCACTCTCCAACACAGCTCTCAATCTCCAACACAGCTCACTCTCACCAACACAG
This sequence comes from Stegostoma tigrinum, assembly GCF_030684315.1. NCBI lineage: Eukaryota > Metazoa > Chordata > Chondrichthyes > Orectolobiformes > Stegostomatidae > Stegostoma > Stegostoma tigrinum. The sequence goes on along the minus strand of NC_081389.1, from coordinate 7,376,039 downwards.
CTCGCAATATCCAACACAGCTCACACTCTCCAACACACCTCACACTCTCCAACACACCTTCCACTCTCCAACACAGCTTGCACTCTCCAACACAGCTCACACTCTCCAACACACCTCACACTCTCCAGCACAGCTCACACTCTCCAACACACCTCACACTCTCCAACACAGCTCGCACTCTCCAACACAGCTCACACTCTCCAACACACCTCACACTCTCCAGCACAGCTCACACTCTCCAACACACCTCACACTCTCCAACAGACCTCGCACTCACCAACACAGCTCATGCTCTGCAACACAGCTCGCACTCTCCAACACAGCTCTCACTCTCCGACACAGCTCACACTCTCCAACACACCTTGCACTCTCCAGCACAGCTCGCACTCTCCAACACAGCTCGCACTCTCCAACAGAGCTCGCACTCACCAGCACACCTCGCACTCTCCAACACACCTCCCACTGTCCAACACAGCTCGCACTCTCCAACACAGCTCGCACTCTGCAACACACCTTCCACTCTCCAACACAGCTCGCACTCTCCAACACAGCTCACACTCACCAACACAGCTCGCACACTCCAACACACCTCGCATTCTCCAACACACCTTGCACTCTCCACCACAGCTCAGACTCTCCAACGCACCTTGCACTCTCCAACACAGCTCACACTCTCCAACATACCTCGCACTCTCCAAAACAGCTCACACTCACCAACAGAGATCGCACTCTCCAACACAGCTCACAAACTCCAACACACCACGCATTCTCCAACACACCCCGCACTCACCAACACACCTCACACTCACCAACCCAGCTCACACTCTCCACAACAGCTCACACTCTTCACCACAGCTCAGACTCTCCAACGCACCTTGCACTCTCCAACACAGCTCACACTCTCCAACACACCTCGCACTCTCCAAAACAGCTCATACTCAGCAACAGAGCTCGCACTCTCCAACACAGCTCACACTCTCCAACACACCTCGCATTCTCCAGCACAGCTCACACTCTCCAACACACCTCACACTCTCCAACACAGCTCGGACTCTCCAACACAGCTCGCACACTCCAACACACCTCGCATTCTCCAACACACCTTGCACTCTCCACCACAGCTCAGACTCTCCAACGCACCTTGCACTCTCCAACACAGCTCACACTCTCCAACACACCTCGCACTCTCCAAAACAGCTCACACTCACCAACAGAGCTCGCACTCTCCAACACAGCTCACACTCAACAAGACACCTCGCACTGTCCAACACAACTCGTACTCTCCGACACAGCTCACACTCATCAACACACCTCACTCTCTCCAATACAGCTCTCACTCTCCAACACAGCTCGCACTCTCCAACACAGCTCACACTCTCCAACACACCTCGCATTCTCCAACACAGCTCTCACTCACCAACACAGCTCAAACTCTCCAATACAGCTCACACTCTCCAACACAGCTTGCACTCTCCAACACCCCTCGCACTCACCAACACAGCTCACACTCTCCAACACACCTCACACTCTCCAACACACCTCACACTTTCCAACATAGCTCACACTCTCCAACACAGCTCGCACATTCCAACACAGCTCACACTCTCCAACATACCTCGCACTCTCCAAAACAGCTCACACTCACCAACAGAGATCGCACTCTCCAACACAGCTCACACTCAACAAGACACCTCGCACTGTCCAACACAACTCGTACTCTCCGACACAGCTCACACTCATCAACACACCTCGCACTCTCCAACACAGCTCTCACTCTCCAACACAGCTCACACTCTCCAACACACCTCGCACTCTCCAACACAGCTCACACTCAACAAGACACCTCGCACTGTCCAACACAACTCGTACTCTCCGACACAGCTCACACTCATCAACACACCTCACTCTCTCCAACACAGCTCACACTCACCAACACAGCTCGTCCTCTCCAACACAGCTCACACTCACCAACACAGCTCACGCTCTGCAACACACCTCGCATGCTCCAATACAGCTCTCACTCTCCAACACAGCTCACACTCACCAACACAGCTCACACTCTCCAACAAAGCTCACACTCTCCAACACAGCTCTCACTCTCCAACACACCTCACACTCTCCAACACAGCTCGCACTCACCCACACACCTCGCTCTCTCCAACACACCTTGCAATCTCCACCACACCTCGCACTCTCCAACACAGCTCGCCCTCTCCAACACACCTTGCAGTCTCCAGCACAGCTCGCACTCTCCAACACAGCTCGCAATCTCCAACACAGCTCGCACTCACCAACACAGCTCACACTCTCCAACACAGCTCACACTCACCCACACAGCTCACACACTCCAACACACCTCGCATTCTCCAACACACCTTGCACTCTCCACCACAGCTCAGACTCTCCAAGACACCTCGCACTCTCCAAAACAGCTCACACTCACCAACAGAGCTCGCACTCTCCAACACAGCTCACACTCTACAACACAGCTCGCATTCTCCAGCACAGCTCACACTCTACAACACACCTCACACTCTCCAACACAGCTCGCACACTCCAACACACCTCGCATTCTCCAACACACCTTGCACTCTCCACCACAGCTCAGACTCTCCAACGCACCTTGCACTCTCCAACACAGCTCACACTCTCCAACACACCTCGCACTCTCCAAAACAGCTCACACTCACCAACAGAGCTCGCACTCTCCAACACAGCTCACACTCAACAAGACACCTCGCACTGTCCAACACAACTCGTACTCTCCGACACAGCTCACACTCATCAACACACCTCACTCTCTCCAATACAGCTCTCACTCTCCAACACAGCTCGCACTCTCCAACACAGCTCACACTCTCCAACACACCTCGCATTCTCCAACACAGCTCTCACTCACCAACACAGCTCAAACTCTCCAATACAGCTCACACTCTCCAACACAGCTTGCACTCTCCAACACCCCTCGCACTCACCAACACAGCTCACACTCTCCAACACACCTCACACTCTCCAACACACCTCACACTTTCCAACATAGCTCACACTCTCCAACACAGCTCGCACATTCCAACACAGCTCACACTCTCCAACATACCTCGCACTCTCCAAAACAGCTCACACTCACCAACAGAGATCGCACTCTCCAACACAGCTCACACTCAACAAGACACCTCGCACTGTCCAACACAACTCGTACTCTCCGACACAGCTCACACTCATCAACACACCTCGCACTCTCCAACACAGCTCTCACTCTCCAACACAGCTCACACTCTCCAACACACCTCGCACTCTCCAACACAGCTCACACTCAACAAGACACCTCGCACTGTCCAACACAACTCGTACTCTCCGACACAGCTCACACTCATCAACACACCTCACTCTCTCCAACACAGCTCACACTCACCAACACAGCTCGTCCTCTCCAACACAGCTCACACTCACCAACACAGCTCACGCTCTGCAACACACCTCGCATGCTCCAATACAGCTCTCACTCTCCAACACAGCTCACACTCACCAACACAGCTCACACTCTCCAACAAAGCTCACACTCTCCAACACAGCTCTCACTCTCCAACACACCTCACACTCTCCAACACAGCTCGCACTCACCCACACACCTCGCTCTCTCCAACACACCTTGCAATCTCCACCACACCTCGCACTCTCCAACACAGCTCGCCCTCTCCAACACACCTTGCAGTCTCCAGCACAGCTCGCACTCTCCAACACAGCTCGCAATCTCCAACACAGCTCGCACTCACCAACACAGCTCACACTCTCCAACACAGCTCACACTCACCCACACAGCTCACACACTCCAACACACCTCGCATTCTCCAACACACCTTGCACTCTCCACCACAGCTCAGACTCTCCAAGACACCTCGCACTCTCCAAAACAGCTCACACTCACCAACAGAGCTCGCACTCTCCAACACAGCTCACACTCTACAACACAGCTCGCATTCTCCAGCACAGCTCACACTCTACAACACACCTCACACTCTCCAACACAGCTCACACTCTCCAACACACCTCACACTCTCCAACACAGCTCGCACTCTCCAACACAGCTCACACTCTCTAACACACCTCGCATTCTCCAATACAGCTCTCACTCTCCAACACAGCTCACACTCACCAACACAGCTCACACTCTCCAACAAAGCTCACACTCTCCAACACACCTCTCACTCTCCAGCACAGCTCACACTCTCCAACACACCTCACACTCTCCAACACAGCTCGGACTCTCCAACACAGCTCGCCCACTCCAACACACCTCGCATTCTCCAACACACCTTGCACTCTCCACCACAGCTCAGACTCTCCAACGCACCTTGCACTCTCCAACACAGCTCACACTCTCCAACACACCTCGCACTCTCCAAAACAGCTCACACTCACCAACAGAGCTCGCACTCTCCAACACAGCTCACACTCTCCAACACACCTCGCATTCTCCAACACAGCTCACACTCTCCAACACAGCTCAAACTCTCCAATACAGCTCACACTCTCCAACACAGCTTGCACTCTCCAACACCCCTCGCACTCACCAACACAGCTCACACTCTCCAACACACCTCACACTCTCCAACACACCTCACACTTTCCAACATAGCTCACACTCTCCAACACAGCTCGCACATTCCAACACAGCTCACACTCTCCAACACACCTTGCACTCTCCAACACAGCTCACACTCAACAAGACACCTCGCACTGTCCAACACAACTCGTACTCTCCGACACAGCTCACACTCATCAACACACCTCGCACTCTCCAACACAGCTCTCACTCTCCAACACAGCTCACACTCTCCAACACACCTCGCACTCTCCAACACAGCTCACACTCAACAAGACACCTCGCACTGTCCAACACAACTCGTACTCTCCGACACAGATCACACTCATCAACACACCTCACTCTCTCCAACACAGCTCACACTCACCAACACAGCTCGTCCTCTCCAACACAGCTCACACTCACCAACACAGCTCACGCTCTGCAACAAACCTCGCATGCTCCAATACAGCTCTCACTCTCCAACACAGCTCACACTCACCAACACAGCTCACACTCTCCAACAAAGCTCACACTCTCCAACACACCTCTCACTCTCCAACACACCTCACACTCTCCAACACAGCTCACACTCACCCACACACCTCGCTCTCTCCAACACACCTTGCAATCTCCACCACACCTCGCACTCTCCAACACAGCTCGCCCTCTCCAACACACCTTGCAGTCTCCAGCACAGCTCGCACTCTCCAACACAGCTCGCAATCTCCAACACAGCTCGCACTCACCAACACAGCTCACACTCTCCAACACAGCTCACACTCACCCACACAGCTCACACACTCCAACACACCTCGCATTCTCCAACACACCTTGCACTCTCCACGACAGCTCAGACTCTCCAAGACACCTCGCACTCTCCAAAACAGCTCACACTCACCAACAGAGCTCGCACTCTCCAACACAGCTCACACTCTACAACACAGCTCGCATTCTCCAGCACAGCTCACACTCTACAACACACCTCACACTCTCCAGCACAGCTCACACTCTCCAACACAGCTCACACTCACCAACACAGCTCGCACACTCCAACACACCTCGCATTCTCCAACACACCTTGCACTCTCTACCACAGCTCAGACTCTCCAACGCACCTTGCACTCTCCACCACAGCTCAGACTCTCCAACGCACCTTGCACTCTCCAACACAGCTCACACTCTCCAACACACCTCGCACTCTCCAACATAGCTCACACTCTCCAACACACCTCGCATTCTCCAACACACCCCGCACTCACCAACACACCTCACACTCACCAACACAGCTCACACTCTCCAACACAGCTCACACTCTCCACCACAGCTCAGACTCTCCAACGCACCTTGCACTCACCAACACAGCTCACACTCTCCAACATAGCTCGCACACTCCAACACAGATCACACTCACCAACAGAGCTCGCACTCTCCAACACAGCTCACACTCTCCAACACACCTCGCATTCTCCAACACAGCTCACACTCTCCAACACAGCTCACACTCTCCAATACAGCTCACACTCTCCAACACAGCTTGCACTCTCCAACACCCCTCGCACTCACCAACACAGCTCACACTCTCCAACACACCTCACACTCTCCAACACACCTCACACTTTCCAACATAGCTCACACTCTCCAACACAGCTCGCACTTTCCAACACAGCTCACACTCTCCAACACACCTCGCACTCTCCAACACAGCTCACACTCACCAAGACACCTCGCACTGTCCAACACAACTCGTACTCTCCTACACAGCTCACACTCATCAACACACCTCGCACTCTCCAACACAGCTCTCACTCTCCAACACAGCTCACACTCTCCAACACACCTCACACTCTCCAACACAGTTCACACACACCAACACAATTCTCACTCTCCAACATACCTCGCCCTCTCCAACACAGCTCACACTCACCAAGACACCTCGCACTGTCCAACACAACTCGCACTCTCCAACTCAGCTCACACTCACCAACACACCTCGCACTCGCCAACACAGCTCTCACTCACCAACACAGCTCACACTCTCCAATACACCTCGCACTCTCCAACACAGCTCACTCTCTCCAACACAGCTCACTCTCACCAACACCGCTCGCAATATCCAACACAGCGCTCACTCACCAACACACCTCACACTCTCCAACACAGCTCGCCAACTCCAACACAGCTCACACTCACCAACACAGCTCGCCCTCTCCAACACAGCTCACACTCACCAATAAAGCTCACGCTCTGCAACACACCTCGCAGGCTCCAATACAGCTCTCACTCTCCAACACAGCTCACACTCACCAACACAGCTCACACTCTCCAACAAAGCTCACACTCTCCAACACACCTCGCACTCTCCAGCACACCTTGCAATCTCCACCACACCTCGCACTCTCCAACACAGCTCTCCCTCTCCAACACACCTTGCAGTCTCCAGCACAGCTCGCACTCTCCAACACAGCTCGCACTCTCCAACACAGCTCGCACTCACCAACACAGCTCATACTCTCCAACACAGCTCACACTCACCCACACAGCTCACACACTCCAACACACCTCGCATTCTCCAACACACCTTGCACTCTCCACCACAGCTCGGACTCTTCAACGCACCTTGCACTCTCCAACACAGCTCACACTCTCCAACACACCTCGCACTCTCCAAAACAGCTCACACTCACCAACAGAGCTCGCACTCTCCAACACAGCTCACACTCTCCAACACAGCTCGCATTCTCAAACAAAGCTCACACTCTCCAACACACCTCGCACTCTCCAACACAGCTCACACTCTCCAACACAGCTCACACTCTCCAACACACCTCACACTCTCCAACATGGCTCGCACTCTCCAACACAGCTCTCAATCTCCAACACAGCTCACTCTCACCAACACAGCTCGCAATATCCAACACAGCTCACACTCTCCAACACACCTCACACTCTCCAACACACCTTCCACTCTCCAACACAGCTTGCACTCTCCAACACAGCTCACACTCTCCAACAGACCTCGCACTCACCAACACAGCTCATGCTCTGCAACACAGCTCGCACTCTCCAACACAGCTCTCACTCTCCGACACAGCTCACACTCTCCAACACACCTTGCACTCTCCAGCACAGCTCGCACTCTCCAACACAGCTCGCACTCTCCAACAGAGCTCGCACTCACCAGCACACCTCGCACTCTCCAACACACCTCCCACTGTCCAACACAGCTCGCACTCTCCAACACAGCTCGCACTCTGCAACACACCTTCCACTCTCCAACACAGCTCGCACTCTCCAACACAGCTCACATTCACCAACACAGCTCGCACACTCCAACACACCTCGCATTCTCCAACACACCTTGCACTCTCCACCACAGCTCAGACTCTCCAACGCACCTTGCACTCTCCAACACAGCTCACACTCTCCAACATACCTCGCACTCTCCAAAACAGCTCACACTCACCAACAGAGATCGCACTCTCCAACACAGCTCACACTCTCCAACACACCACGCATTCTCCAACACACCCCGCACTCACCAACACACCTCACACTCACCAACCCAGCTCACACTCTCCACAACAGCTCACACTCTCCACCACAGCTCAGACTCTCCAACGCACCTTGCACTCTCCAACACAGCTCACACTCTCCAACACACCTCGCACTCTCCAAAACAGCTCATACTCAGCAACAGAGCTCGCACTCTCCAACACAGCTCACACTCTCCAACACACCTCGCATTCTCCAATACAGCTCTCACTCTCCAACACAGCTCACACTCACCAACACAGCTCACACTCTCCAACAAAGCTCACACTCTCCAACACACCTCTCACTCTCCAGCACAGCTCACACTCTCCAACACACCTCACACTCTCCAACACAGCTCGGACTCTCCAACACAGCTCGCACACTCCAACACACCTCGCATTCTCCAACACACCTTGCACTCTCCACCACAGCTCAGACTCTCCAACGCACCTTGCACTCTCCAACACAGCTCACACTCTCCAACACACCTCGCACTCTCCAAAACAGCTCACACTCACCAACAGAGATCGCACTCTCCAACACAGCTCACACTCTCCAACACACCTCGCATTCTCCAACACACCCCGCACTCACCAACACACCTCACACTCACCAACACAGCTCACACTCTCCAACACAGCTCACACTCTCCACCACAGCTCAGACTCTCCAACGCACCTTGCACTCTCCAACACAGCTCACACTCTCCAACACACCTCGCACTCTCCAAAACAGCTCACACTCACCAACAGAGCTCGCACTCTCCAACACAGCTCACACTCTCCAACACACCTTGCATTCTCCAACACAGCTCACACTCTCCAACACAGCTCAAACTCTCCAATACAGCTCACACTCCCCAACACACCTCGCATTCTCCAACACACCTTGCACTCTCTACCACAGCTCAGACTCTCCAACGCACCTTGCACTCTCCAACACAGCTCACACTCTCCAACGCACCTTGCACTCTCCAACACAGCTCACACTCTCCAACACACCTCGCACTCTCCAACATAGCTCACACTCTCCAACACACCTCGCATTCTCCAACACACCCCGCACTCACCAACACAGCTCACACTCACCAACACAGCTCACACTCTCCAACACAGCTCACACTCTCCACCACAGCTCAGACTCTCCAACGCACCTTGCACTCACCAACACAGCTCACACTCTCCAACATAGCTCGCACACTCCAACACAGATCACACTCACCAACAGAGCTCGCACTCTCCAACACAGCTCACACTCTCCAACACACCTCGCATTCTCCAACACAGCTCACACTCTCCAACACAGCTCACACTCTCCAATACAGCTCACACTCTCCAACACAGCTTGCACTCTCCAACACCCCTCGCACTCACCAACACAGCTCACACTCTCCAACACACCTCACACTCTCCAACACACCTCACACTTTCCAACATAGCTCACACTCTCCAACACAGCTCGCACTTTCCAACACAGCTCACACTCTCCAACACACCTCGCACTCTCCAACACAGCTCACACTCACCAAGACACCTCGCACTGTCCAACACAACTCGTACTCTCCTACACAGCTCACACTCATCAACACACCTCGCACTCTCCAACACAGCTCTCACTCTCCAACACAGCTCACACTCTCCAACACACCTCACACTCTCCAACACAGTTCACACACACCAAGACACCTCGCACTGTCCAACACAACTCGCACTCTCCAACTCAGCTCACACTCACCAACACACCTCGCACTCGCCAACACAGCTCTCACTCACCAACACAGCTCACACTCTCCAATACACCTCGCACTCTCCAACACAGCTCGCACTCTCCAACACAGCTCGCACTCTCCAACACAGCTCACACTCACCAGCACACCTCGCACTCTCCAACACACCTTCCACTGTCCAACACAGCTCGCACTCTCCAACACAGCTCACACTCTCCAATACACCTCACACTCTCCAAGACAGCTCGCACTCACCCACACACCTCGCACTCTCCAACACAGCTCACACTCACCAACACAGCTCACACACTCCAACACACCTCGCATTCTCCAACACACCTTGCACTCTCCACCACAGCTCACACTCTCCAACACACCTCGCATTCTCCAACACACCCCGCACTCACCAACACACCTCACAATCACCAACACAGCTCACACTCTCCAACACAGCTCACACTCTCCAATACAGCTCACACTCTCCAACACAGCTTGCACTCTCCAACACCCCTCGCACTCACCAACACAGCTCACACTCTCCAACACATCTCACACTCTCCAACACACCTCACACTTTCCAACATAGCTCACACTCTCCAACACAGCTCACACTTTCCAACACAGCTCACACTCTCCAACACACCTCGCACTCACCAACACACCTCGCACTCTCCAACACAGCACTCACTCTCCAACACAGCTCACATGCTCCAAAACAGCTCACACTCTCCAACAGACCTCGCCATCTCCAACACAGCTCACATTCACCAACACACCTCTCACTCTCCAACACACCTCGCCCTCTCCAGCACAGCTCACACTCTCCAACACACCTCACACTCTCCAACACAGCTCGCACTCACCAACACAGCTCACGCTCTGCAACACACCTCGCATGCTCCAATACAGCTCTCACTCTCCAACACAGCTCACACTCACCAACACAGCTCGCACTCTCCAACACAGCTCTCACTCTCCAACACAGCTCACACTCTCCAAAACACCTTGCACCGTCCAGCACAGCTCGCACTCTCCAACACAGCTCGCACTCTCCAACACAGCTCACACTCACCAACACACCTCGCACTCTCCAACAAACCTTCCACTGTCCAACACAGCTCGCACTCTCCAACACAGCTCGCACTCTCCAACACAGCTCACACTCTCCAACACACGTCACACTCTACAACACAGCTCGCACTCACCCACACACCTCGCACTCTCCAACACACCTTCCACTCTCCAACACAGCTCGCACTCTCCAACACAGCTCACACTCTCCAACACAGCTCGCACTCTCCAACACAGCTCACACTCTCCAACACACGTCACACTCTCCAGCACAGCTCACACTCTCCAACACAGCTCACACTCTCCAACACAGCTCACACTCACCAACACAGCTCACACACTCCAACACACCTCGCATTCTCCAACACACCTTGCACTCTCCACCACAGCTCAGACTCTCCAACGCACCTTGCACTCTCCAACACAGCTCACACTCTCCAACACACCTCGCACTCTCCAAAACAGCTCACACTCACCAACAGAGCTCGCACTCTCCAACACAGCTCACACTCTCCAACACACCTTGCACTCTCCAACACAGCTCACACTCTCCAACACAGCTCACACTCTCCAACACAGCTCACAGTCTCCAACACACCTCACACTCTCCAACACGGTTCGCACTCTCCAACACTGCTCGCACTCTCCAACACTGCTCGCACTCTCCAACACTGCTCGCACTCTCCAACACAGCTCTCACTCACAAACACAGCTCACACTCTCCAACACACCTTGCACTCACCAACACAGCTCACAGTCTCCAACACACCTCGCACTCTCCAAAACAGCTCACACTCACCAACAGAGCTCGCACTCTCCAACACAGCTCACACTCTCCAACACACCTTGCACTCTCCAACACAGCTCTCACTCACAAACACAGCTCACACTCTCCAACACACCTTGCACTCTCCAACACAGCTCACACTCTCCAACACAGCTCACACTCTCCAACACAGCTCACAGTCTCCAACACACCTCACACTCTCCAACACGGTTCGCACTCTCCAACACTGCTCGCACTCTCCAACACTGCTCGCACTCTCCAACACTGCTCGCACTCTCCAACACAGCTCTCACTCACAAACACAGCTCACACTCACCAACACAGCTCACAGTCTCCAACACACCATGCACTCTACAACACAGCTCTCACTCACCAACACACCTCGCACTTTCCAACACAGCTCTCACGCACCAACACACCTCGCACTGTCCAACACAGCTCACACTCACCAACACACCTCGCACTTTCCAAGACACCTCGCCCTCTCCAACACAGCTCACACTCTCCACACACCTCGCACTCTCCAACAGACCTCGCACTCTCCAACACAGCTCACACTCTCCAACACACCTCGCATTCACCAACACACCTCGCACTCTCCAACACAGCTCTCCATCTCCAACACAGCTCACTTTCACCAACACAGCTCACATTCTCCAACGCACCTCGCAATCCTCAACACACCTCACACTCACCAACACAGCTCACACTCTGCAACACACCTCGCACGCTCCAGTACAGCTCTCACTCTCCAACACAGCTCACACTCACCAACACAGCTCACACTCTCCAACACAGCTCAGCTCTCACTCTCCAACACACCTTGCACTCTCCACCACACCTCGCACTCTCCAACACAGCTCTCACTCTCCAACACAGCTCACACTCTCCAACACAGCTCACACTCACCAACACAGCTCACACTCACCAACACAGCTCACACTCTCCAACACAGCTCAGCTCTCACTCTCCAACACACCTTGCACTCTCCACCACACCTCGCACTCTCCAACACAGCTCTCACTCTCCAACACAGCTCACACTCTCCAACACACCTTGCACTCTCCAGCACAGCTCGCACTCTCCAACACAGCTCGCACTCTCCAACACAGCTCACACTCACCAACACACCTCGCACTCTCCAACACACCTTCCACTCTCCAACACAGCTCGCACTCTCCAACACAGCTCACACTCTCCAACACAGCTCACACTCACCAACACAGCTCACACACTCCAACACACCTCGCATTCTCCAACACACCTTGCACTCTCCACCACAGCTCAGACTCTCCAATGCACCTTGCACTCTCCAACACAGCTCACACTCACCAACAGAGCCCGCACTCTCCAACACAGTTCCCACTCTCCAACACAGCTCACATCCTCCAACATAGCTCACACTTACCGATACACTTCACACTCTCCAACATAGCTCACACTCACCGACACAGCTCACACTCTCCAACACAGCTCACACTCTCCAACACAGCGAACAGTCAACAACACAGCTCGTCCTCTCCAGTTCAGCTCATACTCACAAATACAGCTCTCATTCACCAACTTAACTCACACTCTCCAACACGGCTCACACTCTCCAACACAGTTCACATCCACTAACACAGCTCACACTCACTGACACAGCTCACACCAACAGACAGCTCAGACTCACTGACACAGCTCACATCCACTGACATAGCTCACAATCACCGACACAGCTCACACTCACCAACCCAACTCACACCCACCAACACAGCTCACTTTCATCGACACAACTCACATTCTCCAACACATCTCACACTCAGTGACACAGATCACAATTGCCAACATAGCTCACACCCACCGACTCAGCTCACACTCACCGACACAGTTCACATTCAATGAAAAAGCTCACATCGCCTGGCACAGCTCATATTCAACAACACAGCCTACTTCCATCGACACAGCTCACACTCCCTGACACAGCTCACACTCACCCACGCAGCTCACACTCTACAACACAGCTCACACTCTCCAACATAGCCCACAATCTCAAACACAGCTCACACTCACCAACATAGCTCACACTCTCCAACACAGCTCACACTCATGGACGCAGCTCACACTTACTGACACAGCTCACACTCTGCAACACTGCTTACACCCACCAATACAGCTCACACTCACCAACACAGCTCACACTCGCCAACTCAGCCCGTATGCACCAACACAGCTCTCACTCTCCAACACAGCTCACACTCGCCAACACAGCTCGCACTCTCCGATGCAGCTCACACTCACGACGCAGCTCACACTTACCGACACAGCTCACACCCTCCAATATAGCTCACAGTCACCCACACAGCTCACACTCACTGACACAGCTTGCACTCTCCAACACAGCTCACATTCTCCAACTCAGCTCACACTCGCCAACAAAACTTGCACTCAACAACACAGCTCACCCTCACCAACACCGCTCGCACTCACAAACACACCCTTGAACACAGTTCACTTTGTAACTATGTTAAGGCACTGTTTGAAATGGAGACCTGTTTCTGTTTTTCTGAAGTTGGGGCAGTGCTGGGAATCTCACCAAAGATGAGAACCTGATCCAAAAGGAGGCATTTGATTCCTGAACCTCCTCTTCCCCTGCCTTGCCCGGCCGAGTCTGGGACTATTCTGAGCATGTGGAGTTCTGAGTTCAAACAGACCTGTTCACCAGGGTCCCATCTCGGGGGATGTCGGACCTTCTGCACCTAAACCAGAATGGGACTAATGTCATTCTGAGAGGGTTTGCTACTGCTGAGGAGAGGGGTTTAATCTAATTCGGCTCGGGCAGTGGTCGGACTGCACACAGAGACCAGGGGGTGGTCGTGGTGTAGTGGTGCTGCCGTTGGGCTAATAATCCCGGTGCTCAGGAACGTGCGCTAGGTACAGAAGTTCAAATCTGATCCTAGCAGCTTGTGACATCTGAGCTCAATAATTTGGGAAGAAACAGAAGCATAATTTTAAAGTGATAGGCGAGAGATTTAGTGGGAATTTGAGCAAAATCTTTTTGACCCAAAGGCTGGTGAGGGTCTGGGACGCCCTGCTGGGAAGGGGAGTTGAGGTGGGAAGCCTCACAATCTTTCAAATGGACTTGGTTGAGCATTTGAAATTTCATAATATTCAAGGCTATGGGGCAAGTATGAGAAAGAGGGAGTGGCGTAGGTAGCAGAATCTTTGGTTTGGTGGGCTGAAGGGCCTCTGCTGTACTGTATGGCTTTATTATTCTAGGGGATCTGGAACTCAGTGTCTATAAAGGTGGTAGAGGCAAAAATCCTCAAAATATTGAAGAACTATTTAGATGCTCACTTGCTATGACAAGGCCAAGTGCTGGAAAAAGGGACTAGATTAGCCTCCCCTCCGCAGTGGTCAAGAACGCCCTTGACCGTGTCTCCCGCATTTCCCGCAACACATCCCTCACACCCCACTCCCGCAATATCCGCCCCAAGAGGATCCCCCTCATTCTCACATACCACCCTACCAACCTCCGGATACAACGCATTATCCTCCAGCACTTCCGCCATCTACAATCCGACCCCACCACCCAAGACATTTTTCCATCCCCACCCTTGTCTGCCTTCCGGAGAGACCACTCTGTCCGTGACCCCCTTGTTCGCTCCACACTGCCCTCCAACCCCACCACTCCCGGCACCTTCCCCTGCAACCGCAGGAAGTGCTACACTTGCCCCCACACCTCCTCCCTCACCCCTATCCCAGGCCCCAAGATGACTTTCCATATTAAGCAGATGTTCACCTGCACATCCACCAATGTGGTATACTGTATCTGCTGTACTCAGTGTGACTTCCTCTACAGTGTGGCTTTGGAGAGGGTTCAGAGGAGGTTTACCAGGATGCTGCCTGGACTGGAGGGCTTATCTTATGAAGAGAGGTTGACTGAGCTCGGTCTCTTTTCATTGGAGAAAAGGAGGAGGAGAGGGGATCTAATTGAGGTATACAAGATAATGAGAGGCATAGATGGAGTTGATAGCCAGAGACTATTTCCCAGGGCAGAAATGGCTAGCACGAGGGGTCATAGTTTTAAGCTGGTTGGTGGAAAGTATAGAGGGGATGTCAGAGGCAGGTTCTTTACGCAGAGAGTTGTGAGAGCATGGAATGCGTTGCCAGCAGCAGTTGTGGAAGCAAGGTCATTGGGGTCATTTAAGAGACTGCTGGACATGTATATGGTCACAGAAATTTGAGGGTGCATACATGAGGATCAATGGTCGGCACAACATTGTGGGCTGAAGGGCCTGTTCTGTGCTGTACTGTTCTATGTTCTATATTCTATGTTCTACATTGGGGAAACCAAGCGGAGGCTTGGGGACCGCTTTGCAGAACACCTCCGCTCGGTTCGCAATGAACAACTGCACCTCCCAGTCGCGAACCATTTTAACTCCCCCTCCCATTCTTTAGATGACATATCCATCATGGGCCTCCTGCAGTGCCACAATGATGCCACCCGGAGGTTGCAGGAACAGCAACTCATATTCCGCTTGGGAACCCTGCAGCCTAATGGTATCAATGTGGACTTCACCAGTTTCAAAATCTCCCCTCCCCGCACTGCATCCCAAAACCAGCTCAGCTCGTCCCCACATCTCTAACCTGTTCTTCCTCTCACCTATCCCCTCCTCCCACCTCAAGCCGCACCTCCATTTCCTATCTACTAACCTCATCCCGCCTCCTTGGCCAGTCCAACCTCCCTGGACTGACCTATCCCCTCCCTACCTCCCCACCTATACTCTCCTCTCCACCTATCTTCTCCTCTATCCATCTTCAGTCCGCCTCCCCCCTCTCCGTATTTATTCCAGAACCCTCTCCCCATCCCCCTCTCTGATGAAGGGTCTAGGCCCGAAACGTCAGCTTTTGTGCTCCTGAGATGCTGCTTGGCCTGCTGTGTTCATCCAGCTCCACACTTTGTTATCTTAGATTAGCTGAATGGTTGTTTTTGACCAGCACAGAAGCAATGGGCCAAATGGCCTTTTTTGCCGTGCAGTAGATCTCTATGACTCTGTGTAGACCGTGAGGTGAACCCAACCTCATCACACCACCTTGCAACCCAACCCCCAGCCAATCCAAGGCTCACTCCTGACTATTGCTCAACAGCGCCAGTGGGAGTACTGTCAGCTGTGGATAATGCACCCAGGGAAATGTCCAGTCACAGCGAGTGATGCTGGGATGTGGAGTGGGGATGGGACTTCGCCAATTGGGGCTGAAGGTACATCGATGAGCATGGCGCAGGCTCGGTGACAAAGATGGATGCCCTCCTCCACCCCCTTCCTGATGACAGGTCATCCGATCAGGCAGATCAATCTGAATGTGGGAGTCCCCCCCTCCAGCTCCTGGCACCCCCCCAACACATGTTCACTCCCCTCCCCCACATCTCCCCCCCCCCCACACCCCTGCCATCTCACATTCGCTCTCCCCCTCACCCACTTATCCACCCCTTTCCCTGACCCCACACTTGCCCAACCCCTCCCCCTGCCCCACAGACTCATCCACCCCACCCTCCAAGCTCCTCCCCCCATATCCATCAAACCAGCCCCTGAGCTCCCACCTACCTTGCCCCTGTACACACTCACCCACCCACCTCTCCCGTACATCCTCCCCCAACGCACTCACCCCTTCTCCTGCACTTCCACACTCAACCACCCACTCCCCTGTATCACACACTCACCTGCCCCCTCCCTCGTCCCCCAAAATCACTCCCCCCTCCCCCAGAGCACCCCCCTCCTCACACTTGCTCACTCCACCCTCCAATCATAACCCCCCCTTGCTCCCACACACACGCACTCACCCTTCCCCCTGCTCCCTCCCATACTCACCCACTCCCTCCCCTGCATGCCCAGATTGGCTCACCCCATCTTTCGAGCTCCCCCTCTTCCTACCACCACCCCCACCTTCAACCACCCCTCCACCCAATGCCAGGTTGACGTTAGATATGTCCTGTATGGTGATTGGCTGGATGAGGCTGGGAAGTGAGTCACTTCAGCGCCTCAGTTGGGAGCAGGATGAGCAGTGCGTAGACAGGACTGCAAGCCCTGGCACCTAATGCGGTTGGAGGTCGTGACTAACCCCCCCAACTGCTGTCACCAAACACACAGCTTGAAGGGGAGGCATTACATTCTGCCCAGAGATTGGTCAGAACAGAGGTATTTGAATCATAGAATCCCTACAGAGCAATAAGTGGCCATTGTGCCCATCTGGAGCCTCCAAAAAGAATCCCACCCAAAGCCAACCACCCACCTTATCTCCATAGTCCTGCATTTACAACAGTAAGCTCAGGAACAGGGTCTTTAGCCCACAATGTTGTGCCAAACATGACACCAAATTAAACTAATCCCTTCTGTCTGCCTTTGGTCAACATCCCTCCTTTCCTTGCATATCCATGAGCTTATCTAAATGACCCTACTTTATCTGCCTCCACCATCTCCCCTGGCAGCATGGTCCAGGATCCTACCACTCTGTGTGTAAAAAACATACCCCTCACATCACGTTTGAGCTTTCCCCCTCCCATCTTAAATGCATATGCCCTCATATTAGGCATTTCAACTCTGGGAAAAAGTTTCTGACCATCATCGCTTTCTATGCATCCCATAATTTTACAGACTTCTATCAAATTTCCTCCCAACCTCTGCCACTCCAGAGACTCCATGACTAACCACCTAAAGTGGATATCATGGGCAATTTAGCATGGCCAATCAACCTAACCTGCATATCTTTGGAGTAGATACTTTAGAGTAGGTTTGAGTAGATGCCAACTCCTCATCCATCATCACCCGCCTAGATTAACTACATCCAGTCTGTGGACAATGGATTGAAAGGAGGCTTCACAGAGATGGCAGCTCTCCTTGCACCCCGAATGTTAGACACCTCAATGTGAAGAGCACTAACTGTGTTGACCAGGCTGGTGTTCACTTGAGTGCCAAATTTTGAAGAGTGATCTTCCCCCGTCCTTGAGAAGTGTGCAGAACCAGCTGGAATCAATTAAAAGCTGGCCACGAGACAGAGAGGGCCTGACAGACGGTACCCCTGGAATCTCTGGTGTTGACAATTTATGTCAACGATCTGGACTGAGGAACTGGAAAAACAATTCCTAAATTTGCAGATGATACCCAATGTGTAGCTAGTACTGATGAGGGCTGCAGGCGTGAATAGACTTTCAGAATGAATGGGCTCAATACTGAGGTCAACACTTTTATGGCCTGAAGCACCTTCGCCGATATCCTTACCCCAAACCCCAAAGACCAGGTCCTGTTATCACATGGTCTGCTAATGCACTCTACCCATTGTTAGCCACTAATATTCCCCATTAAAACCTATTCACCCTCCCAGCCTGATTCTCATTCGCGCCTTTGTCTCTCCAACTGCTCTTCTCTCTCTTTGGGTTCTATCCCACTCATCATTTACCCCTTAACCCCTCCACCCACCCTATCTTCAGCATAAAAACCAACATTTTCCTAGATGACATCAGTACTGAGGAAGGGTCACTGGACCTGAAAGATTAACTCTGATTTCCCTCCACAGATGCTGAGCATTTCCATCAATTTCTGTGATAATAGGAACTGCAGATGCTGGAGAATCCAAGATAACAAAGTGTGGAGCTGGATGAACACAGCAGGCCAAGCAGCATCTTAGGAGCAGGAAAGCTGACGTTTTGGGCCTAGGCCCTTCATCAGAAAAATTTTTCTTACTTAAGTAAGGCCAATCCACCTAACCTGCACATCCTTAGACCGTAGGAGGAAACCAGAGCACCCAGAGGAAACCCACGCAGACAAGGGGAGAATGTGCAAACTCCATACAGACAGCCACTCAGGACACAGGATTGAACCTGGTTCCCTAGTGCTGTAGGGCAGCAGTGCTACCCACTGAGCCACCATAGTGCTGTACACAGTACTCCAGCTGTGGCCTAGCCTAAGCTCTGTACAACTTTGGGATTGCCTCCTCGTTCTTGCACACTAGGCCATGACTAATGCAGGCAAGTGTCTCATATGGGGAGTATTGGGGAAATCAAGGGGAAGTGTGTGCATGGAGTAGTGATAATTTCGAAAACATTGCCCAGAGAGTGAGTGAGGTGAACAGCAAAGATGTGTTTGTGGCATGTGATGATGAAAGGGAGATTTATGGAGTTAGCTAATGAAGGAATAAATGCTTCATTTCCAGTGATTGACACAGTGGATCTCAAGGTCACAGTCCAGCTTTATTGTTCTTTAATCAATTTGTTCAGGGATGGTTTTACATACCTCAGGACCAGGTGAGATTTGAACCTGGGCCTCCTAGTCCTAATATAGGGGACGTTACTACTTCACCATAAAATCCCCTTGCCATCCAGCTTTAAAAATCTATTTATCTAAACAACCTGCTTAGAGGTGTTACCACATACCTCTGAGACAGGTGGGACCTGAAACCAACCCTCCTATCCCGGGGTAGGGACATTACCACTGCACCACAAAGTCCCCATTTCATAACTCCTGCTTTTATATAGCTGCCGGAGAAAGGTGAGAGAGTCAAATTGATGAGATTTCCTGCTGAGACACACGAGCAACGCGGGGTGGATTTGAGAAACAGGCCCAGACAGAGGAAGTTGGGAATTTGTCACTTTGCTTTGAATACACAAGTGTATGTTTTTTTGAATAAAATAACTCTCCACCTTGTTACAGATTATTAAGGTGGTTTGTGAGCGTCGCTGTAGGTTAGCCCGCAATGTGAATGGGAGAAATGTGCCAATTGTATTTTTAACAACCTCTGCATATTTACTATATAATGCCGTTCGATTAAATTTGTTTTGAAAAAAGATGGTGAATGTCACCCTGAACTTCCACCTTAGTGGCTTGTTTTGAACTCAGCCAGTCTGGGAGAGCGAAAGGGGAGATGGCAATTGAATTCAAGCAGGTACTGGAACTGGTGGACAGGGTAATTGCTGAGAAGTCCCGGGTTTTAGACAGACACTGTAAACCCAGAGTGAGGCAGCTGTAAATGAGCAATGAGTTGCTGAAGGCAATAGTAGACACTGAAACCCGCTCATGGTTTCTCTCCAATTAGACAGAGTGAAGAGAAAAAAAAATCTCCTTCAGTTGTTGGTTGGCAAGGTTCAAAGTCGAACATGTTGAGAAGGTAGCTCTCAGCGCGATTTCTGCAGGACTGCAAGGTGTGGAACAGAGAGATAACAGTGAGGCAGATAGGAGACTCATGTGTACTGAAGACTGCAGAGCAGCAGATGGCAGCCTATAGTTTACAGTCAAACAGCATTGTCAGGTATGCTGCAGAGAAGAAATGATCCGTTAGCATACCTGAGCTCATTTCATTGCACCATGTCCTGTTCTCTAGCCATAGAATCCCTACAGTATGGAAGCAGGCCATTTGGCCCATCAAGTCCACACTATCCCTCCGATTTATTGCCCATCCCTAATTGTCAGCCACATTGCTTGAAGGCCTGGAACCACGTGGAGGTCAAACTGGGTAATGTTAGCAATTTCCTACACAGACAGCAAGAAATAGGGCTCTATTTCACCCCAAAGGGCATTAGTGAACCAGATTTTTTTTAAATCCCCACCAGTAACGGTTCCATTGTCAACCTTACAGGATAAGTCCAGATTTTTCTTTAAAAGTTGGATTCAGATTGTGCCGTGGCAAGATTCAAACCCAGATCCCCTCAGGCAGCTATCAAGTCATTGAGTCATACAGTACGAAAACAGACCCTCCGCCCAACCAGTCCATGCCAGCCATGTTCCCAAACTATAAACTAGTCCCCCCTGTCTGCTCCTGGCCCATATCCCTCCAAACCTTGCTGGAAAAGCTCAGCAGGTCTGGAAGCATCGGTGAAGAGAAAACCAGATGTAATGTTTCGGGTCGGGTGACCCTTCCTCAGAACTGATGGTGGCTGAGAAAACATCAGTTTACCTGCAGAAAATAGGAGGTGGGTGGGGTAGGGAGAAAATAAAAGGATAGAGCCCAAAGAGAGAGAAAAACAGTTGGATAGATAAAGGAGTTGATAACGATCAGGCTGGGAGGATGAGTAATTGTTAATGGGGACTGTTCGTGAAATGTGGTCTCCTTTACACTGGGGAAACAAAGCATTGACTGGGTAACCGCTTCATTTTGCTTGCAGATAAAGGCCCTCAGCTACCTGTTGCCTGCAACTTTAACACACCACCTTGTTCACTGACAAACATCTCTGTCTCAGAGATAATAGGAAAACCTCCGCTCGGTTCGCAGTAAACAACTGCACCTCCCAGCCGCGAACCATTTCAACTCGCCCTCCCATTCCTCAGACGACATGTCCATCATGGGCCTCCTGCAGTGCCACAATGATGCCACCCGAAGGTTGCAGGAACAGCAACTTATATTCCGCTTGGGAACCCTGCAGCCCAATGGTATCAATGTGGACTTCACAAGCTTCAAAATCTCCCCTTCCCCCCACTGCATCTCAAAACCAGCCCAGCTCGTCCCCACCCCCCTAACTTGTTCTTCCTCTCACCTATCCCCTGCTCCCACCTCAAGCTGCACCCCATTTCCTACCTACTAACCTCATCCCACCTCCTTGACCTGTCCGTCTACCCCCGGACTGACCTATCTCACTCCTAGCTCCCCACCTCCACTCACCTTTACTGGCTCCATCCCCGCCTCTTTGACTTGTCTGTCTCCTCCCCACCTATCCTCTCCTCAATCCATCTTCAATCAGCCTCCCCACTCTCCCTACTTATTTCAGAAACCTCTTCCCCTCCCCCATTTCTGATGAAGTGTCTAGGCCCGAAACGTCAGCTTTTGTGCTCCTGAGATGCTGCTCGGCCTGCTGTGTTCATCCAGCTCCACACTTTGTTATCTTGGATCCTCCAGTGTCTGCAGTTCCCATTATCTCTATCTCTGGCTTGCTGCAGTGCTCTAGTGAAGCTCAATGCAAGCTGGAAGAACAACACCTCACTTTCTGCCTGAGGACCCGGCAGCCCTCCGGACTCAATATCGAGTTCAACCATTTTAGGGCCTAAACTCTCCCATGTTCCAGTCTTGTTATCACCTAGCCTGCCATGACATATTGCCTATTGATTGTCACTAACAGTACCCAGTAACAGTCACTCACTCTCCCAGCCTGATCATTAACAATTCTTTTGTCTGACCAACAGCTCTTCTCTCTCTTGAGGCTCTATCCTATCATTTACTCCCTACCCCTTCCCCTCCCTATCTTCTGCATACAAACTGAAGTTTTCCCAGGCACCACCAGTTCTGAGGAAGGGTCACCGGACCCGAAACATTAACTCTGATTTATTTTTCACAGATGCTGCCAGGCCTGCTGAGCTTTTCCAGCAATTTTTGCTTTTGCGTCTCAGAATGGATCCGCATTGCTTTTGGGGTTTTTTTCCCACCAGAACATTAGCTAGATTCCTGATTTAATAGTGCAATGATTATGCAACTAACCCTATAGCCTCTACCACTGCTGCTCCAAGTGAGGGAGTGGCTCAGTGGTTAGCAATGCTCCCTCACAATGCCGGGGTCCAGGGTTCAATCCTAGCCTTGGGTGACTGTCTGTGTGGAGTTTGTATATCCTCCCTGTACCCTGTTCTCCAGGCGTGTGTAGGTTGGCTATACTAAGCTGCCCTGTAGTGTGCAGGCTGATCAGCCATGAAAAGCACAGGGATGGAGTAGGCCTGGGTGCAATGTTCTTCCGAGGGTTGGTGCAGATTGATGAGCCAAATGGCCTGCTTCCATAGGGGAGGGATTTTATGAAGAGAAACTACCTGAATCTTTGAGGGTCTCTCACACAGAGGGCTGTGGAAGTTGAGTCTTTTGAGTTTGTATAAGGTACAGATAGATAGATTTCTAATGACCAGTGGCATACAGGGTTATGGGGATGGGGGTCAGGAAAGGGCATTACAGTGTTCGTTCGGCAATGATGTTATTGTAGGGCAGGCTGAACAACCTCCCTTCCACCACTCCCTTACACCACAGTCTCTCTCTGCGTCAGTTCCCTCCTTTAGAACATTCCTTAAACATCTGACTAAGATTTTGGTCATCTGCTGCAATATCTCCTCATGTTGCTCATTGTCACACTTTGTTGTAACACACCCATGATGTACTTTGGGACATTTCGCGACATTAAGGGGCTTTCAAAGCAAAAGCTTTTGCTGTGTTTTCTTTCTAAAGATGTTTCTCCTGAATTCCCTGTTTAATTCATTACTGGCTATCTTTATGGTGCCTGTTTTGGGCTCAATCCAAGTGAAATTGTCTCGGAGTCAAGTTTCTGGATCTCCCAAAGGCACAGGGCAGGGGAAGATCCCTTGGCCTCATGGAGCATGCCCTGTTGGGCAGGAATAAAGACAAAGTAGTGTGGATATTTCCATTCTGAATCAAGCACAGACGACCCTGGAGAAACTCAGTAGGCTGACACCATCTATGGAGAGAGAAACAGAACTAATATTTCAAGTCCAATATGGCTTTCCTTCAGAAATTCTTCAGGTATAATCTTATTATCCTCCTCACGACTTGTTTTCTGACTTATCTCATCACCAAATTTGTCTACAATAGAGCCGGAGACAGCACCCAAGTTATTAACATAGATTGTGACTATCTGAGGCCCCGTTTGATTCAACTGTTACAGTTTACCACTCTGAAAATTCCCCATTTCTTCCAATGCACTGTTTCTGTTAGTGAGCCAATTCACTATGCAATTCATTCAATGCTAATACATACTGCTAACATCATTAAGTTATTCAGTAAATATTTAACGTGGTACTTTTTTGAATGTCTTCTGGAAATCCAAATACACTACTTTTACTGGTTCACCTTCATCTACGCCATTGTAGGTAAAATCACCATTATCTTACCAGGTCATAGGGCCAGTGTCTCATTGGAGACAGGCAATTGACAGTGGTTTACTCTGAGGGTCATCACGCTTCAAATGAAGAGGGAGGTGCAAAGGAGAGTTAGTTTGTGATGCAGAGTGAGGCCAGTAGCATGGGTTCAATTCCCACACTAGCTGAGGTTATCGTGAAGGGAGGTTAGGGAATTGCAGGCTGGAGAAATCCCTGCATTGGCAGCAGCAACTTCCTCATTTAAGCAAAGAATGATCATTGGCACGACGAGCGAAATTGGGATCAGGATCCCTCCAGGGCATAGAGTTTGCAGTATAGGATTGGGAATACTGTGTGGGATTGGCTTGGTGTTTGGGATTAGGAATGAGGGTGTGTGTGTTGGAATCGATGGGCAAGCTTGGGATTGGGGTGTGGGGCTGAATGCAAGTAAAGACAGGAAGCTGGGAATTCTGTGGTGAGTATTTCAATTCCTGATTCCTCAAATCCTGCCCACCATCCTCAAGGTAGAAGATTGGAGTATGATGGAATTCTCCCCACTCGCCTGGATGAGTGCAGCCCCAAAAACACTTGAAAGCCCTGACACCATCCAGGAGAAAGCAGACCATTTAACTGTAATCAATCAACTAGCTGAAACATTAATTCACTTCACCACCATCATAGCAGCAGTGATGTCTACAAAATACCCTGCAGAAATTTGTCAAGGCTCCTTTGAAAGAATCTTCGATATCCAGCCATTTCCATCTAGAAGGATGAGGGCAGCCAATATGTGGGAGCACCTTGCAGGTTCCCCTCCAAGACACACATCATTCCAACCTGGAAATATATTGCTGATCCTTCAGAGTCGCTGGGTCAAAATCCTGGAGCTCCCCTCAAACAATGGGACTGTAACCACATGGAGAGTAGTAAGTCAAGATACCAGCTCACCAGAGTCTTGTCAAGGGGGGAAATTAAGGTTGGACAGTAAGGATGGTGCCTTCTCTGAATGAATAAAGCAAAATGCTTCGAGTCATACAAATCTACACGCAAATATACATCGAATGGCACATGCAAATACAGACCTACACAATGTAGGAGATAAAAATATTGGTTCCAGACCCTCTCTTCCAGGTTTAAAATAGAGCCAAACTGAATCAATTCTATGTCTCTTGCATCAGGGGCACATGCAAATATAGGACTCATAATACCTGGTGATGGCCTAAAAGAGCTGTACGAGTGGGAATCAATTTCCTATGTTTGGGGGACACCGTGACACATCGGGTTATGCAAGCAATGCAGTGTTCAGGTGCGATATTCCTTTATAGGGGAGTTTTATTTTTAATTCTAAAAGACTCTGTTAATCTACTCACTCTCCTTCATCACACATCATCACTTCTCCACTCCCTCTCCCGTCAAGTTTACTTTCCAATATCCATGATTCCCTTGAGTTATGATGTGGAAATGCTGGTGTTGGAGTCGGGTGGGCCAAGTCAGAAGTCCCCTGAAGAAGGAATGAGATTATGAAAGCTTGTGATTTCAAATAGACCTGTTGGACTATAACCTGGTATCCTGTGACTTCTGACTTTGTCCCTTGAGTTAGATGGAGCTACAAAGTGACCGTAACTCATTCATAAAGCATTGGGCTTGCATCAGGATTTCACCTCTTGCTTTCAGTTTTGCATTCACTCTCTCCATCATCTAATCATCCAGCTGGGTTAATGTCAATTCTTATACCTTCCTTTACATTTAGATCCAGAGAGAGTGGCCAAAACATGGTCCAGTACAAAGATAATTTTTTCAGACATCTGGAAAAAAAGGTAGTTACAGGAAAATGACAAAAAACAGAACTATCTTCTCCAAAAAAAAAGTTTTGGCCATCTCAGGACCACTTTCTGCGAGATTGGGCTGTGTTGGAATGGTTGTCAAATTCTTCAAAGATTCTCCAGAGTGGAAGTGAAGTTTGAAGCTGTAGACTGTCAGATAGAGGGGGGAAGATGCTCAGAGATGCAGTAGACAAGTTTGCTTCTAGCACAAAACACAACTTCAGCTGATAACCTGTTCATCATCTCAGAGAGAGAGAAACAAAGTTTCTGTTAAATTCCCTGCTTCCGATGACATTAACATTGCAGAATAAAACGTCAGTGTTCCTCCACACAGCAGCTGCCTGAGGCAGTGACTGTGTTCGGAGTGTAGTTTGTTATTTGTAGATCACAGGTTGGAATGTTCACAGTGTTTCATGATTAATTAATCATTACAAATCCCTAAATAATACCATAAATAATTATTGCAGGGGTTGATTATTTTTCTATCCATTTCAGGGTTATTGTAAATGATCTAATCCCACAGGATGTTCCAATTTCCTTTTGTTGAGTAATGGACTAACAAAGGGGAATACAGTCAGAATGCAACCGCTCAATTTAAACAAAGATCTGAGACTAAATGATAAACAAAATCACTCTCATTCCTCCTGTTTATTTAGGAAATGACTCAAAGCAGATTAAAATTATCCTGTAACAATTCATTACATTACTTTTATAAAATATTTGATGTACATTAAAGAGCATCAGATGAGTGCACTCAGTTTCTCTATGTGATTCATCAACCCTTCAGGGATTCATGATGTTCATTTCATTTTTTTCCTTTGCTGAGCTACTTACCAGCTGGCTCCTGTATCTTCTGTTCCAGGCTTTCAAATATCCCCCATCAGTATAGGATGAGCAGAAATACCCATCAGTTAAATATTGTGAAGAGCAAAGACATTCTCTTTGGTTCCCATCACAAATTTCATTCCCACACAATGGACCTGGTTCTTCCTTCTGTCAATGTCCTGAGATTGAACCAAGCTGTTTTCCCACTCAGTGTTATAACTCGCCCCAGGATGAGCTTCTGACTATATACTGACTCCATGACTAAGACTCCCTACTTTCACCTCTATAACACCATTGAATCTCATCTCTCCTTTGACCTGTCTGCTGTTGGAACCTTCGCCCATGTCATTTGGATAGGATTAGGAAAGGTATGGAGGAATATGGTCCAAACACAGGCAAATGGGACATGTTCAGTTTGGGACACCTGGTTGGCATGGACCGAAGGGACCATTTCCATGGTCTATGCTTTACGGCTCTATGTCTTTGTTCCCAGTGATTGGAACAAGGTCAGCCAGGTGGGCCTCATAGAATGTGAGTTCCCTGACTGGGGCTGTTATTCTGGTCCAATAAGGGAGCCCTGGCTGACAGATATCAGCAGGAGTGTCAGAGGCTCACTCTGAGAGCTGGCTCTGAGGAAGCCGAACCAGTGTCACGTACAATGTATGGGTAAACTAATGACTCAGTGATGGGATACTGGCCTCTGTGGAGTTATTTCAGTAACTGCAGTGGTTAGGGAACCATTTGTATTTGGGAGATACTGGATTATAGTTCTAGGGGAACTTAAAGCTATATCATGCATTTTTGCAGGCAGGAGAAGCTCAGAGTCAAAAAAAGAATTGTTAGTTTGCTATTGGTTGCGAAAACAACTACCGCAATCGGCAACGAATAAAAAGACAGGAACATCAGAGTAGGAGCAGGTCATTTAAATCCCTCATTTAAATCCCACCAACATTAAAACGTAACATGCTTCATCATCTGCTCAACTGCATGTTCAAGATTTACTCTTATACTCACGATGCCAGCAAAGCTCAAATTGTCTCAAAAAGCCCCAGATTCATCATTTTGTAAGTAATTCTTTTTAAAAATATAAGATGTATCCTTGACAAGAAGGATTGATAGATCATGTCTATTATGAAGAAACAACTTTTCCAAAAGTGATTTCATAATCATATTTGACACTGACTCACAAAAAGCGATATTACTCAAATTATCCAGTTGGATGCTTGTCATTGCTGAAGGACAGATTTGAGTTCCACTTTGGGATCAGATGGTAATCCCAACACAATTGATTCCATAATCAAAGAAATGTTCTGAGGAAGGGTTACCTGGGCCTGGAACATTAACTCTTTTTGTTCCTTCACAGATGCTGCCAGACCTGCTGAGCTTTTCCAGCAACTTCTGTTTTTGTCTCCTGAAGAATTGTTAGAGAAGTTGAAATCATCTTGAGGCCTTTATCTGGAATAACCTGAGAATTTCCCCTGCTCTGAGTTAGAATTGGGAGTTTTGGAGTATTCGGATTAAAATCTGCTGGGAGTCCTGGGAAATAATTAAACAGAGCTACCACTGACTCCCTCTCACCAGACTCACTCTCCAGACCCCTGATACTGGAACTCCTCAACATTGACTCCAAAGCCACCAGCATGAGCAAAGAAGCCTCCTGCTCATTATCACTCTGCCCAGCTGATGAATCAATACCGCTCCATGTTAAACACAAATTGTAAGAAACACTAGTCATTGACTTCAGGAAGCAGAGTGGAAGACACGACCCTGTCTGTATCAGTGGTGCTGAGGTAAAAGTGGTTGAGAGCTTCAATTTCTGAACAGTAAGTATCTCCTACTATCCATCCACATCGATGCTATGGTCAAGAAAGCATACCGATACCTCTACTTCAGAAGGCTCAGGAAATTCGGCATGCCCACAATGGCTATTACCGATTTTTATAGATGTGCCGTAGAAAGCACCCTATGAGGATGCATCACAACATGGTCTGATAATGGCTTTGCCCAAGACCACAAGAAATTACAGAGAGTTGTGAATGCAGTTCAGTCCTTCACACAAACCAGCCTTCCATCCTCTGTCTCCGTCTACACTTCCCGCTGCCTCTGAAATACATCCAACATAATCGTAGACCCCTCCTATCCTGGTTATACTCTCTTCCATCCTCATCCATTGGGCAGAAGATACAAAAGTTTGAAAATACCCACCAACAGATTTAAGAACAGTTAATGAATGAGCCTCTCATATATTAGAATAGACTGCTCTCTGCGCCTTCTCTGTAGCTGTAACACTGTATTGTGCATTCTGTTCTATGACCCTGATGTATTCACGTAAGACCATAAGACCATAAGACATAGGAGTGGAAGCAAGGCCATTCGGCCCATCAAATCCACTCCGCCGTTTAAATCATGGCTGATGGGCATTTCAACTCCACTTCCCTGCACGGTCCCTGTAGCCCTTGATTCCTTGTGAGATCAAGAATTTGTCGATCTCTGCCTTTAGTTTGGATAGCACACTGCATCTCAGTACATGCGCCAATAATAGAACCAAATGACTGAGGATAGCAAAGAACATGAGGGAGTTCAAAACTCATCACTGTGATATTCTCAACTGTATTCCATGGCCTTTAACATTCCTGACAAGTCTTTCACATTTTATCAATTTCTTCTGGTAGTCCTTATTCATTACATTAGCTACATAACCCTCTCCTTTACCCCCAGTGGCTGTTAGCTGTGTTCCAGATGATTATTTCTAAAAGCTAGGCCACCACTGACTTTAAACTGATCGGACTGTAGCTGCAATTTTCCTTACACTTTTATTAAAACATTTGCAATTCTACACCATTTCTGTATCTAAATTAGAAGATTATGGTAAGTGCTTCTGCAATTTTTAGCTTTACTTAGTGATGCAGAGAATTTTGATGCATCTCAGCAGGTCCTGGAAAAGTATTAATTTTAAGTATAGCTGGACTCTCTAATGGTTCCTGTCTATCATTTTATTTTGGTCCATCCAGCGCCTCAAACTCTTCTTCTCTCACTATGTCATCCAGAGCAGTTTCTTCCCTGCTTAACAACAAATACACAGTACTCATTTTCTACCTCAGTTTCTTCCATGTTAAAGTCAGAGGCAAAGCGCCATTGTGATCCCAGCTAATGTAATGACTGGAATAGTCAGATCCCACCTAAAACCTGGCTTGTCCACTAAAAACATCAGTTAGTATCCATTAAGAGAATTCTGAAGAAGGGTCTAGGCCCAAAACGTCAGTCTTCCTGCTGCCTGGCCTAATGTGTTCATCCAACTCTATACCTTGTTATCTCAGATTCTCCAACATCTGCGGTTCCATCTATCTCTAAAACAGTTAGTACTCGTTTTCCAGATTTGGATTAGAGAGTGGCCTGATAAGTGAAGAAGTTATAGTGCGAGTAGTGAAATTCCTCAAGAAGGAATTGTTATCGTTCTAGGAGCTGATTTGGCAGGTTAAAGAGTATTGACATCACTGAGGAAGCCGGAAAAACAATTTTTTTTCTTGAAGAAGGGCCCTGGCCCAAAATGTCAACTTTCCTGCTCCTCTGAAGCTGCCTGGCCCGCTGTGTTCCTCCAGTTCCACACTGTGTTATCTCTAACTCCAGCCTCGGCAGTTCTTGCTATCTCCTAGAAAGATAACATGTTTTCTTTAAATGTATTAAACTGGGAGAAGTGGCTCAGAACAAATCTGAAAATTAATTTTTTTAACATTGACAAGGAAAATCAGAATGCTGGAAGTTCTGGGAATTTTGTCTCAAAAGACAATGTGGTTCACTGATGATGTTACCTAGAATGGTGACGAAACATCTGAAAACTAACCTTCCAGCTCAGCGAGCAAACTCACATCCAGGTTATTTATGTTTCCAATTGAGAAGGTAAACCATTAAAACATGAGACACATGGGAGAAAGTTCATCACTGATGCTGGCTGATGATGTGATTTGGCTCGCGGTGGGATTAAGGAAGGAGCAAATATTAAATAGTGCTCTACATGGAGATTACGAACCAGTCTTCTTACACAGATTTGGACTAGAGAGTGGTCTGATAAAAGAAGATGTTGTAATAGGAGTCGTGAAATTCCTCAAAAAGGAATTGATATTAGTCTGGGAACTGATTTGGCAAGTTCAAAGCTGTTGGCGTCACCAAAGGCAGGTGGGAAAAACAGTGGAGATTTAAGCAACAGAAATGTTATGAACGGAACATACTGGATTATTTCTTGATGGTGTTGTGACTAGATATCAGGCCCATAAAATTAGACAGGAAGTAGAGGAGTCTATGTGAGCTGATTTGGAAATTCAGTTATTCCATACAATATCCAAATACTTAACTAAAATGGGAAAGGTAAAGAGAATGAAGCAGATATGTTTAGCCAAGTACTTTAAGAGAAACACAGCAAGCTGATATAGTATTCGTGCTCCAACATATAAGTTGAAACTTGTTAATGTGCTGTAAGTGGAATCGAGAACACACATGAAAGGTACTGAGTACTATGGTGCCCAAGGTCTAATGTTGCAGTACAAATAATTTCATGTGTAATACATTATTAATATTAATATGATATAGAAATTGAAAATGTTTGATGGGTAATGAAAACAGCCTCCTAAAGATACACTTCCATTCTTCTTCAGAGGAAGGTGTGATGTAAAGTGTGTGATTTATATTTATATATCAGTTATATGATTTATTTCAGAGTTTGGATTTTGAACTAGTGGCATTTGGGTTTTGTTCTGTGTTTATGAGGGGGGAGGGTTTAATTAGCCTGTCAATCTTTCTGGAGCTGTTACTTTTTAAAACCAGAATGTGAAAGGTAGAGAGAGGGTTTGGGGACGGGGGAGGGATAGGGGTTAGGGAGCGAGGGACAGAGTGAGAGAGAGTCCCTGGAGTGATATAGGAATTTGCTTGCATTGTGAGAATTTTACAATCAGATAGAGGAAATATGGAAAGCATTAGCTTATTTTTGTTTTAGAAGAATCAGATTTTTTTTTGCTTAGGGAGAGAACCCATTGATAAGAAAGCTTTTGATTACTCTTCTTAGATGTCCTGGTTGAAATTTGATAAAAGAATGGTTTCTCCTGAAGAAAGGAACAATTGAGAAATGGTTTGCTTCAGCGTATGGGTTTTAGTTTGAAATTCCAGACCAGATGTTTTTGCTTGGAATGCTGAAGAAATTATTTGGAGCTGAGAAAATCAAAGCTTCATTGTGCAAATAATCAGGCAAAAGGCACTAAATTCTCAAGACCATTAATTCATGGAAACTGTTAAGTCAAAGAGATAACAAAGTGTACAGCTGGATGAATGCAGCAGGCCAAGTAGCATCAGAGGAGCAGAAAAGCTAAAATTTCGGATCTAGACCCTTCTTCTGAAATAGAGACCGAAACTGTCTCTGGTTTTTGAGGGCTAGATATCGACTAATAAGATATATCTAGCAATGTATTGACATATCTGCTATTTCCAAACTCTCAACATGTAGATGCTGTCCAGGGACCCCTGCGCCATCCTTTCTGTTTCTTTCCAGCATTAATATTCTCCTGAACCGAAGTTCTTTTCTCCCTTCCCTAGCTTTCCTGAACACTTTGTATCCTGGAATATTAAAAGCAACCTTGCTTTTCTTTGAGGCAGGTCTCTGTTATCATATTCCATTGTGGCTATCTGTGCCTGCAGCTTAACAAAACTTGTTAGCTATGTTCCCTGTGTTTTCATGCAGGCAGTAGAAGCTGAATTTAGACATTAATACGACGCATCTCATTCCAACTCCACCTAATGAATATTTCCCTCTCTAATGTTATCTACAACCCACATATCCCACATTGCCTCTCATGTCTCTGCCTTTCTCTAGCCTCTGAAATTCATCCTCCAATGCTTTGGAGAGGCAATAGTATGTTCACATTGTTATTGGACAAGAAATCCAGACACCCAGATTAATGCTTTTAGAGGCTACTTAAATTATTAAAGAAAGGTGTTATTTAAGTTTAAAATCTGTTATTTAAGAAAAGCAGCAGTTGGCAAATCAACAAACAACAATAACAAGTTTAAAATTTGTCAGTGCAGGGCTTAATGGTTTTCTTCTGCACTGCAATAATTCTGTGATTCTAAAATCTGTGATCAGGTTAGTGTTGAGGGTGGTGGGTGCCTGGAGCATGGTGCCAGCGGAGGTGGTAGAGGCAGGCACGATAGCATCATTTAAAAGTCAGTTTAGAAGGGTAGCAGGGATAATACAGGTAATTATAGTCCAGTGAGCACGACGTCAGTGGTGGGGAAACTGCTGGAGAAGATATGAGGGATAGGATATATTTACATTTCTAGTGATAGGCAGCATGGTTTTGTGCAGGGAAGGTCATGTCTTACCAACTTGATAGAATTCTTTGAGGAAGTGACAAAGTAGATAGATGAGGGAAGGGCTATAGATGTCATATACAAGGACTTCAGTAAGGCGTTTGATAAGGTTCCCCATGGCAGGCTGCTGGAGAAAGTGAAGTCACATTGGGTCCAAGGTGTGCTAACGAGATGGATAGAGAATTGACTGGGCAACAGGAGACAGAGAGTTGTAGTGGAAGAACATGCCCAGTGGTGTTCCACAGAGATCCATATTGGGACCACTGTTGTTTGTGATATACATAAATGATCTGGAGGAAGCTGTAGCTGGTCTGATTAGCAGGTTCGCATTGGTGGAGTAGCAGATAGTGAAGGGGACTGTTGGAGAATGCAGCAGAATATAGATAGATTGGAGGGTTGGGCAGAGAAATGGCAGATGGAGTTCAATCCAGGCCAATGTGAGGTGACGCATTTTGGAAGATCCAATTCAAGAGCGAACTATACAGTAAATAGAAAAGCCCTGGGGAAAATTGATGCACAGAGAGATCTGGGTGTTCAGGTCCATTGTACCCCAAAGGTAGCAACGCATTGCTAGCGCGCACTGCTGTTTTAGTGCCCGTGTTACGGGGGACGTGAGTACTGAAGCGGGCAGATAGGCTGCTCAGGGAGTGACTGAGCTGCTTTATTCCTGATGGTTTCTACACCTTGAGTGTTGTTGGGAATCGTTACAAGTAGTCAAGCATTCTGTTACAGTCCTCGCTTCCGGCTTTTGGACAGTGGATTGTCCCTGCGCAGAGAAATGTATCTTAAAATCTCTTCTGAATGGCATGGTTCTGATGTTAATCATAGAATCCCCACCTTGTAGAAGCAGGGTATTCAGCCCACTGGGTCCACACTAACCTTCTGAACAGCATTCCACCCAGACACTTACTCTATGCCTGTACCCCCAGATATGCCATAGCCAAATCCACCCAGACACTTACTCTATGCCTGTACCCCCAGATATGCCATAGCCAAATCCACCTGGCCCACACATCTTTGGACCCTATAGGCAATTTAACATGGCTGATCCAAACAACCTGCATATCTTTGGACTGTGGAAGGAAACTAGAGCACCCGAAGGAAACCCACGCAGAATGTGTAAACGGACAGTTGCTCGGGTTGCAATGAGACCTGGCTCTTGGTGCTGTGAGGCAGCAGTGTTAACCACTGAGCCACAGCCCCACAATGATCTTAAGGTCATGTCCAGCAAAAAAGAAACGTCTCTCTTTATCCACTCAGTCAATCCCTTGCAAAATCCTAAAAATTGCAATCAAACCACTCTTACATTCTACAAAAACCGAACAAACCGCAGATGCTGTAAATCAGGAACAAAAACAGAAGTTGCTGGAAAAACTCAGCAGGTCTGGAAGCATCTATGAAGAAAAAAATCCGCAATTTCATTTCGGGTCTGGCGACCCTTCCTCAGAGCTAGTTTTGCTGAGTTTTTTCCAGCAACTTCTGTTTTTGTTCCCAACCTAAATTCTCGTTTTTACAAGTGTTGTTTATGTAAACTCACCTCAGAGCTTTAGCGTGGGAATGAGGCTACTCATGGAGTGCAGGAGTTAAATATTTCAGGGAACAAAGGCAAGGGAGAGAGTTTTTTGTCGCTTTTTCTAAACTTGTCCAATTTTGGGCCGCACACCTCAGGAAGGGCATACTAGCCCTGGAACGTGTCCAGCGGAGATTCACACAGATGATCCCTGGAATGGTAGGTTTAACGTATGAGGAGCCTGGGATTGTACTCATTAGAGTTTAGAAGGTTGAGGGGAGATCTAATAGAAACTTACAAGATAATGTATGGTTTAGAAGTGGAGGACGCTGGGAAGTTGTTTCCGTTAGGCGGGGTGACTAGGACCCATGGGCACAGCCTTAAAATTAGAGGGGGTAAATTTAAAACTGAAATGAGACGACATTTCTTCAGCCAGAGAGTGGTGGGCTTGTGGAATTCATTGCCACGGAGTGCAGAGGAGGCCGGGACATTGGATGCCTTCAAGGCAGAGATCGACAAATTCTTGATCTCACAAGGAATTAAGGGCTACGGGGAGAGTGCAGGGAAGTGGAGTTGAAATGCTCATCACCCATGATTTAAATGGCAGAGTGGGCTTGATGGGCCGAATGGCCTTACTTCCACTCCTATGTCTTATGGTCTTATGGTCTAACTTCTACAGCCTCAGGAATCAATGTACACTCTGCTACAAATGGTTACCTAGTGAGTAAATGCTGAGTGATTTCTGTTTATTGTATTTTAGTATCTCCATCTGTGGTCAGGTTATTAAAATATATAAGAACATCAAATATAAGTAAATAAAGCCGTTCTTTAGAACACTTTTAGGATTGCAAGCCAAACAATCAACACACCCTCTAATTTTTTTTTGCTTTCTCTGTGTGCTGAAATTGGCTTGTGAAGCTGGAAATGAACATGGGGAGATCTCATGCTGCTACATAGCTTAGAGGGTGTGTTGCAGGAGGTGGGTCACTATTGCAGTACATGGGAGTTCCCAGATGACAGTTTTAAGCAGAATTGCCAAGTTTGCAGCAAGTACTGAAACTTTGAGCAGCTTCAGCTCAGAGTTTATGAGTTGGAGGAGCTGCTACACATCAGGGAGGGGGAGATAGAACATAGAACATTACAGCACAGTACAGGCCCTTCGGCCCTCGATGTTGTGCCGACCTGTCATACCGATCTCAAGCCCATCTAACCTACACTATTCCATGTACGTCCATATGCTTATCCAATGACGCCTTAAATGTACCTAAAGTTGGCGAATCTACTACCGTTGCAGGCAAAGCGTTCCATTCCCTTACTACTCTCTGAATGCATGAATTATTTGTAGCTGGTGGGAGTGACATCTTTGAGGGTTTGTGTTGTCCGACTTGGTCAGTGCCCAGGGGCAGGAGACTGTGAGAGAAGCAGATAACGGAACCCAGAAGATAGGAGTTTCAGTCTTTGCAATTGTCATTTGAGACATTTCAGTTTGTCTGGATGAGAGCGAGGGCTGCAAAGTGGCTGAGATAGCTGACAGTGGCTCTGTAGCACAGGAAGGTACTCAAGATCTTGGATCAAAACATCTGCTCAGAGTTGGAAAGGAACTTCATAGTGCGGACAGAGGCCATTTGGCCCAGTGAGCCTGTACTAACCCTCCAACGTGCACCCCAACCAGACCCAGCACTCCCACCCTATTCCCACATTCACCATTGTTAATGCACCTGTCTTCACATTACAGGGAAATTTAGCGTGGCCAGTCCACCTACTCTGTGCATCCTTGCACTGTGGGAGAAAACCAGAACACCTGGCAGGAGCCCATGTAGACACAGGGAGAAGCCCATGTAGCCAGTCACCCAAACCTGGGATCAAACCCAGGTGCCTGGTGCTGTGAGGCAGCAGTGTTA
The DNA here is from genome assembly GCF_030684315.1 of Stegostoma tigrinum. NCBI lineage: Eukaryota > Metazoa > Chordata > Chondrichthyes > Orectolobiformes > Stegostomatidae > Stegostoma > Stegostoma tigrinum. The sequence goes on along the minus strand of NC_081389.1, from coordinate 7,339,117 downwards.
ACCACTGAGCCACTGTACCAGCCATGCAGTGCGAGTGGGAGGTTCCAATGGTCATGGTCCATGTACCAATGAAACAGGCAAGACAAAGTAGAAAGTTGTACATCATTGTTATAAGGAGCTTATGACCAGATTAAGAAGCAGAATCTTTAGGGCCCTAATCTCTGCCGTATTACCTCAGTAATCAGGTCAGAGAAATGAAAGTGTCGCTCAGGCACCGGTGTGGGAGAAGTGAGTTCCAGTTCATCAGCCAATCTTCACCTGAACTCTAAAATGTGCTGGTGCACTCACACACTGCAGCGCTTGGGAAGTAGAGAAGGGTCGAAACTAACCAATGGGGGCAAGGGATCAAATTTGGGTAGATGTGGTCATTCAAAGTATCGAGTCAAGGCCAAAGAGATTGGCATTAATACAGGAAATGATACGAAGACTGCACCTCAGAAAGCATGTTTAGCTAGTTAGTTATAGCTAGAACATGGAACATAGAACATAGAACAGGACAGCATGGGAACCAACCCTTCCGCCCACAATGTCATGCTGACCATGACACCAAATTATACTAATCTCTTCTGCCTGCCTATGGTACATATCCCTCCATTCCTTACCTTTTCATGTATTTATCCAAAAACCCCTTAAATGCCTCTATCATTCTTAGAGGTACAAAGCGGATGGGGGCTGGGGAAGCAGGAACAGGGGACTGAGTTGGATAAGCATATTGAATGGAAGAACAGGTCAGAGGGCAGAATGGCCTATTCCTGCTCCTTTTTTTTAATGATTCTATTCTTCAATGGCAGGGATACAGAATACAAGTTAATCAATGGATGAGGTTAATTTTTTTTTAAGAAACTAAATGAATAAAATGAAAGAATCTGTACCTAAATGCACATAGCTTTTGAAATAAAGCAGATGCACTGAGAGTATTAATAGGAAGAAATAAGTCTTACCTTATAGCCATTACAGAGACATGGCTGCAGGATAACATGGATAAGAATCTGAGCCTTGAAGGATACAAGGCATTTAAGAATATCAGGAGACTAGTTTTGTTTGGGGTTATGGTTGGCATGGACTGGTTGGACCAAATCGTCGGTTTCCGTGCTGTATTATGTAATGATGCTACGACTCAATAACCAGAAAAAGGTGGAAGGGTAGCTCTGTTAGTTAACAGTGGCATTAACCACAATATAGCAGGAGAAACAAAGGTACAGAAACCAAGATATGGAAACAGTTTGGATAGAAATGAAAAATGGTAAAGGTAAGAAGTCACTTTTGGGGACTATACACGGGTCCATTGTCAGTAACTATATGGTTGGGTAGAACCAAAGGAAGAAATAATGAGGACATGTCAGAAAGGCACATCAATAATCTTAGGCGATTTTAACCTGCCTATCAAATGGAAAAGTCACACAGGCAAAGATAGTCTAGATGAAAAGTTCATCCATGTTTTGGGATAGATTTTTTTTAAAACAATACTACTTGGAGGCAACTAGAGAAGAGGTTATACTAGACCTGGTATTGCGAACAACACAGGATTAATGAATGATCTCAAAGGTAGTAGGGATCATAGCATAATTGAATTTTACATGAGGGAGCAAGAAATGAGCCCAAAAGAATTTTTTAACATTTAAATAACAGCAATTATAAGGACATGAAAGCAGAGCTGGCAAGAAAGAATCAATAGATATATTGAAGGGTGGGTCAATAGGGGCTCAGTGGCAGTCATTCAGGGAGAAATTCCAGAATGTACAGAATAGATAGAATCTGATGAGTAAAAAGACGTCCCGAGGGATAAACCCAGCAACTGTAGTTAAGCAGAAATGTTAAGGATGGTAACAAAATGATAAAAAGTACGGAATTATGCAATTACTAGTGGCAGTTCAGAAGGTTCTATGGAACATAAAAAAACACAGCAAATGGTAATGAGAAAAAAAAGAGAAAAATTAGAATATGAGAGAAAGCTAGCCAGAAATATAAAAACAGATAGTAAGTGTTTTGACGAATATTTAAAGAAAGAAAGAGCTAACAAAGTGAACATTTCTCCCCCAGAAGTGAGACTGGAGAAGTAGCAATGGAAAATAAGGAGATGGCTGATGAATTAAACAGATATTTTGCATCAGTCTTCACTGTAGAAAGTCTCTTTGGGAAGGCAATGTCCTAGTGGTATTATCGCTCGAATGTTAATCCAGAAAACTTGGGTTCGAATCCTGCCACAGCAGATGGTGGAATTTGAATTCAATAAATATCTGGAATTAAGAGTCTAATGATTAAGGTGAACCCACTGTCGATTGTCAGGAAAAGCCCATCTGATTCACTAATGTCCTTTAGGGAAGGACTTCCTTACCTAGTCTGGCCTACATGTGACTCAAGACCCACAGCAATGTGGTTGACTCTTAACTGCCCTCTGGGCAATTAGGGATGGGCAATAAATGCTGCCTGGCCAGGGATGCCCTCATCCTGCAAATAAATTAAAAAATGCATCCCAGAAGCAGCAATGAATCAGGAAACACAAGTGAGGAAGAAACTCAGGAAAATTACAATCACCAGGGAAGTGGTAGTGAGTAAATTGTTGGGATTGTGGCCTGGCAAGTCTCTGGATTTTGATCTTAGGATTTTAATTTAAAAATTTAAAAATTAAGAATTGGCTATTGAGACAGTTGATGTGCTAGCTTACATTTTCCAAAGCTCGTTTAATTCAGGGATGGTCCCATTAGATTGGTAAATAGAAAACATAACTCATTCATCGCATAAGGGAAGGTCAGAAACAGGAAAATACAGGCAGTTAAAATTTGAAAAAGGGGAAATATTAGAGGCTGTTTTTAAAGAAATTATAACAGGACACTTGGACAAAATCAAGATAATCAGGTCAAAACATTTTTTTTCCTTATTCGTTCATGGGATGGCCAGGCAGTATTTAGTGCCCATTCCTAATTGCCCAGAGGGCAGTTAAGAGTCAACCACAATGTTGTGGATCTGGAATCACATGTAGGCCAGACTAGGCGAGAATAGAAGATTTCCTTCCCTAAAGAACATGAGTGAATCAGTTGGGTTTTTCCAACAATTAGCAATGGATTCATGGTTATATCATTACATCACAAAGGAGCTGAAAGATGATGGGGGTTATGCAGGAACATAGGTTTGAGGTTGACATCAGATCACCTACGATCTTATTGAATGGGACAGCAGGCTCAAAGGGCCAAGTGGCCTACACTTGTTCCTTGTTCTCATGTTTGAAGCATGGTTTTGTGAAGTGTGAGATACATTTGACCAAACTATGAGAATGCTTTGAATGCTGTGGATCAAAACAAATAGGTGGATGCAAAGTATTCAGATTCCCAAAAGGTATTCGATAAGGAGGCACATTAAAGGTAATTGCGGAAAATAACAGTTCATGGTGTCAGGGGAAACACATCAACATTGGTAAGGCCACTTCTAGAGTACTACCTACAGTTCAGGTCATCGTTCTGTAGGAAGGATATTTCTAAATTGGAGAGGATGCAGACAAGACTCAGAAAAACCAAAAGAACTGCGGATGCTGTAAATTAGGAACAAAAACAGAGGTTGCTGGAAAAGCTCAGCAGGTCTGGCAGCGTCTGTGAAGAAAATATCAGAGTTAACATTTCGGGTGATGTGACCTTTCCTCAGCAGGGCCTGAGGAAGGGTCGCCAGACCTGAAACATTAAGGTTTACAAGAAAGTTACCAGATTAGTATGTTCACGTTGTAGAAGCTAGATAGACTGGGACCTTTTCCTGGAGTGTAGAAGGTTGAGGATTGACCTTATAGCGGGTCATCAAATAGGGTCAGTGATGGCCGAGTGGTATTATCAGTAGACTATTAATCCAGTAAGCCCAGCTAACGTCCCAGGGACCCAGGCTCAAAACCCACCACATCTGATAGTGAATTTGAATTTAATTTTTTAAAAAGTCTGGAATACGAACCTATTGACCACCACGAAATCATTTCCAATTGTCGGAAAAACCCATCTGATTCACTAATGTCCTGTAGAGAATAAAATCTGGTACCCTCACCACTCAGACGTACCAATCACTACACAGTCTCAAAGAAAAGAAACTGGATGGATCATCAGGCATTGACCGAGGCACCAAAAAAGACAACGACCCTGCAAAGTCCTCCTCACTAACACCTGGGGGCTAGCACCAAAACTGGGAGAGCCGTCTCACAGACTAGTCAACCAACAGCCTGACATAGCCAATGTCCCAGGCACCACCATCACCTGGCCTGGGCATGTCCTGTCTCACTGGCAGGGCAGGCCCAGTAGGAGGGGTGGGGGGGGCGGGGGGGCGGTACAGTGGGATACAGTCAGGTGGGTGTTACTCTAGGAGTCCTCAATATTAACTGTGGACCCGATGGAGCCTCGTGACTTCAGGTTAAACAGGGTCAGGGAAACCTCCTGCTGATGACCACATCCTGTCCTCCCTCAGCCGATGAATCGGTGCCCTGCAATGTTGAACACTTAGAGGAAGTACTGAGCATTGCAAGGGCACAAAATGTACTGTGGATGGGGGATTTCAACGAAGATCACCAAGAGTGGCTCGGCAGCAGTACCGATCGAGCTGGTCGGGTCCTAAAGGGCTGCTAGGCTGGGTCTGCGGCAGGTGGTGAGGGAACCCACAAGAGGGAAAAACATACTTGACCTCATCCTTACAAATCTCCAAGCCGTGGTTGCATCTGTCCATGACAGTATCAGGAAGAGTGGCCACCACACAGGCCTTGTGGAGACAAAGTCCCGCTTTCACATTGAGATAAACCTCCATTGTGTTGTCTTGGACTGTCACCGCGCTAAATGGGACAGACTTCGTACATATCTAGCAACTCCAGACTGGGCATCTATGAGGTGCTGTGGCCATCACCAGCAGCAGCACTGTACTCCAGCACAATCTGTAACGTCAGGGCACAGGATATACCCCACTCAACCATTACCATCAAGCCAGGGGATCAACCCTAGTTCATTGGAGAGCGCGGGGGGTTGTGCCGAGAGTAGTAACAGGCACACCTGAAGATGAGGTATCAACCCGGTGAAGGCACCAAACAGCAAAAGCAGCAAGTGATAGGCAGAGCTAAGTGATCCCAAAACCAACGGATCAGATCTAAGCTCTGCAGTCCTACCCCATCCAGTCACGAATGGTGACGGACAATTAAACAATTCACTGGAGCAGGAGGCTCTGCAAATATTCCCATCCTCAATGATGGAAGAGCCCAGCACATCGTTGCACAAGATAAGGCTGAAACTTTTGCAGCAATCTTCAGCCAGAAGTGCCAAGTGGATGATCCATCTCGGCCTCCTCCAGTGGTCCCCAGCATCGCAGATACCAGTCTTCAGCCAATTCGATTCACTCCACATGATATCAAGAAATGGTTGGAGACACTGGATATTGCAAAGGCTACAGGCCCTCACAACATTCCGGCAACAGTACTGTACTCTAGAACTTGCCGCTCCCCAAGCCAATCTGTTCCAGTCCAATTACAACACTGGTATTTACCCAAAAAATGTGGAAAATTGCCCCAGTATGTCCTGTACACAACAATCAGGACAAACCCAACCCGGCCAATTACAGCCCCATCAGTCTCCTCTCGATCATCAGTCAAGTGATGGAAGGTGTCAGTAACAGTACCATCAAGCAGCATCTGCTCAAAAATAACCTGCTCAGTGACGCCTGGTTTGGGTGTCGCCAGGGCCAGTCAGCTCCTGACTTCATCACAGCCTTGGTTCAAACATGGACAAAAGGGTTGAATCCCAGAGGGGAGGAGTAAGTGACAGCCCTTGACATCAATGCTACATTCGACCAAGTGTGGCATCAAGGAGCCCGAGCAAAACTGGAATCAATGGGTATCAGGGGGCAAATGCTCCAGTGGTTGGAGTCATACCTGGCACATAGGAAGATGGTCGTGGTTGTTGAGCTCAATCATCTCAGCTCCAGGACATCTCTGTAGAAGTTTCCTCAGGGTAGTGTCCTGGGCCCAACCATCTTCAGCTGCTTCATCAACGACCTTCCCTCCATCATAAGGTCAGATATGGGGATGTTCATCAATGATTGCACAGTATTCAGCACCATTCGTGACTCCTCAGATACTGAAGCAGTCCGCGTTCAAATGCAACAAGATCTGGACAATATCCGGGCTTGGGCAGACAAGTGGCAAGTAACATTCATGCCAGACAAATGCCAGGCTATGACCATCACCAATAAGAGTCAATCTAACTACCACTCCTTGACATTCAATGGTATTACCATCTCCGAATCCTCAACTATCAACATCCTAGGGTTATCATTGACCAGAAACTCAACTGCACTCACCACATAAACACAGCGGCTACAAGAGCAGGTCAGAGGCTGGAATACCACAGCGAGTAACTCATCTCCTGACTCCCCAAATCCTGTCCACCATCTCCAAGGCACAAGTCAGGAGTGTGATGGAATACTCCCCACTTGCCTGGATGAATGTTGCTCCAACAACACTCGAGAAGTTTGACACCATCCAAGATAAAGCAGCCCGCTTACTTGGCACTACATCCACAAGCATTCACTCCCTCCACCACCAGTGCTCAGTAGAAGCAGTGTGTACTATCTACAAGATGTGCTGCAGAAATTCACCAGAGATTCTCAGACAGCATCTTCCAAATCTTCTCCACAACAGACATGTGGAGACTGTTTAAGAAGCAGTAGTCGCGAGTGATGCATAAATTTGTTCCTCTGAGACAGGTAAGAAGGGGTAAGATTAAGGAGCCTTGGATGACGGGAACAGAGGTGCTTCTCGTCAAAAAGAAAAAGGCAGCGTACGTAAGGTGGAGGAAGCAAGGGTCTAGCACAGCTTTAGAGGATTACAGGTTTGCTCGGAAGGAGCTCAAAAGTGGACTGAGGAGGGCCAGGAGGGGGCACGAGAAAGGCTTGGCAGGAAGGATTTGGGAGGCATTTTACTCATACATGAGGAATAAGAGAATGATCAGGGAGAAGGTGGGGCTGATCAGGGATAGCGTAGGGAACTTGTGCATGGTGTCTGAGCAGGTAGGGGAAGCCCTAAATGAGTTTTTTGCTTCGGTTTTCACAAAGGAAAGGGACCTTGTTGTGAATGAGAACTTTCAGGAGCAGGGAAACAGGCTTGAACAGATCGAGATGGAGGAAGTTGATGTGCTGAGAATTTTGGCGAACATTAAGATTGAGAAGTCCCCCGGGCCAGACCAGCTTTATCCTAGGTTGCTCCGGGAAGCGAGAAAGGAGGTTGCTAAGCCACTGGCGAAGATTTTTGCTTCCTCACTCTCCACGGGAGTCCTACTGGAAGATTGGATGGAGGCAAATGTTGTTCCTCTTTTCAAGAAAGGGAATAGGGAAATCTCTGGAAATTACAGACCAGTCAGTCTTAATTCTGTGGTCAGCAAGGTTTTGGAAAGAATTCTGAGGGATAGGATTTATTACTATTTGGAAAAGCATAGCGTGATTAAAGGGAGTCAGCATGGCTTTGTGAGGGGCAGGTCATGCCTCATAAATCTTATTGAGTGCTTTGAGAAAGTCACGAGACAGGTTGACGAGGGTCGAGCAGTGGATGTGGTGTACATGGACTTCAGCAAGGCATTTGATAAGGTTCCCCAAGGCAGGCTCATTCATAAAGTCAGGAGGTATGGGATACAGGGTGATTTGGCTGTCTGGATTCAGAATTGGTTGGCTGGCTGGAGGCAGAGAGTGGTTGTAGATGGTAAGTATTCTGCCTGGAGGTCAGCGCTGAGTGGTGTCGCGCAGGGCTCTGTTCTTGGGTCTCTGCTCTTTGTAGTTTTTATAAATGACTTGGATGAGGAGACTGAGGGGTGGGTTAGTATGTTTGCTGATGACACAAAGGTTGGAGGTGCCGTTGAAGGTATCAAGGGTTATTGCAGGCTACAGTGAGACATTGACAGTATGCAGAGCTGGGCTGAGAAACGGCAGATGGAGCTCAACCTGGATAAATGCAAAGTGATGCATTTTGGAAGGTCGAACTTAAATGCTGAATTAGGATTAAAGGCAGGATTCTGGGCAGTGTGGAGGAACAGCGGGATCTTGGCGTTCAAGTGCATAGCTCCGTCAAAGTTGCCACCAGGTGGATAAGGTTGTTAAGAAAGCATATGGTGTTTTGGCTTTCATTAACAGGGAGATCGAGTTTAAGAGCCACGAGGTTTTGCTGCAGCTCCACAAAACCCTGGTGAGACCACACTTGGAATATTGTATCAGTGATATTGGGAACTGCAGATTTTGAAGCTGGTAGCCCACCCCAGTTCGTCCCCTCCCCCCACTGCACCACACAACCAGCCCAGCTCTTCCCCTCCCCCCGCTGCATTCCAAAACCAGTCCAGCCTGTCTCTGCCTCCCTAACCTGTTCTTCGTCTCACCCATCCCTTCCTCCCACCCCAAGCCGCACCTCCATCTCCTACCTACTAACCTCATCCCACCTCCTTGACCTGTCCGTCTTCCCTGGACTGACCTATCCCCTCCCCATCTCCCCACCTATACTCTCCTCTCCACCTATCTTCTTTTCTCTCCATCTTCAGTCCGCCTCCCCCTCTCACCCTACTTATTCCAGAACCCTCACCCCATCCCACTCTCTGATGAAGGGTCTAGGCCCGAAACATCAGCTTTTGTGCTCCTGAGATGCTACTGGGCCTGCTGTGTTCTTCCAGCCTCACATTTTATTAACTTGGAATATTGTGTCCAGTTCTGGTCGCTCTATTATAGGAAAGATGTGGAGACTTTGGAGAGGGTGCAAAGGAGGTTTACCAGGATGCTACCTGGACTGGAGGGTTTGTCTTACAAGGCAAGGTTGACTGAGCTCGGACTTTTCTCTCTGGAGAGAAGGAGGAAGAGAGGTGACCTGATTGAGGTGTACAAGGTAATGAGAGGACAGGATAGGGTCGATAGCCAGAGACTTTTCCCCAGGGCAGGATTGACTGCCTCGAGGGGTCATAGTTTTAAGGTGTTAGGGGGAAGGTTTAGAGGAGACGTCAGAGGGAGGTTCTTCACCCAGAGAGTTGTGAGCGCATGGAATAGTTTGCCAGTGGTAGTCGTGGAAGCGGAGTCATTAGTGACATTTAAGCGACTGCTGAACATGCACATGGACAGCAGTGAATTGAGGGGAATGTAGGTTAGGTTATTTTATTTTTGGATTAGGATTAATCCATGGCACAACATGGATTGGCCCCCGAAGGGCCTGTACTGTGCTGTACTTTTCTATATTCTATGTTCTAAATCCACTACCACTTCAAATAGAAAGGCAAGGGCAGCAGATTCTTGGGAAGACCACCACCTCCAAGTTCCACTCCAAGTCACTCACTATCCTGACTTGGAAATGCATTGCTGCTCCTTCGCCGTCACTGTGTCAATCCTGGAATTCCCTCCCTAAGGATATTGTGGGTCAACCTACAGCAGGTGGACTGCTGCTGTTCAAGAAGGCAGCTCACCCCCACCTTCTCAAGGGCAACTAGGGATGGACAAGAAATGTTGGCCCAGCCAGTGATACCCACAAATGAATATAGAAAAGAAAGGTCATGAGGAGCATAGATAAAGTGAATGGCAAAGATCTTTTCTCTTGGTCGGGATTTCAAAACTAGAGGGGCATAGGTTTAAGGTGAGAGGGGCAAGATTTAAAAGGAACCAAGGGGCCACTTTTTCACACAGAGAATGGTTTGTGTGTCGAATGAGCTACCAGAGGAAGTGGTAGATGCAGGTACAATTGGAGCATTTAAAAGACATTTGGGCAGGTACATGAATTGGAAAGGTTTAGAGGGATATGGGCCAAACACAAATAAGTTTAGTTTGGGAGACCTGGTTGGCACAGATGAGTTGGCCTGAAGGGTCTGTTTCTGAGCTGTATGACTCTATGATAGACGACTAACAGGAAGCAGAAAACAGGCATACCTTTTTTTGTTCACGTTTGGCAAAAATGTGATGAATCTTCATGCAAAAGGGATCAGTTCTGCAACTTCAACTGTCTACAACTTCTGTCAGTGTTTTTCATTTGGGGATGGAATGTATGGCTATGAAATTTACTGGCGATGCAAAGTTAAGTAGGAACGTAAGTTATGAAGGGAATATATGGGAGCTGAAAAGATATTGATAGGTTGAGTAGAGGTAAATATTTTAATGGGTAAAGTTGTGGCAAGTGCGGTAGAATGTGGGAAATTCAAAATGTTCATTCTGGCAGAGGGTATTAAAAAGAAGCGTATTAACTGGCTGTTTTAATTCAATCACAGGATGTGAATGTTACTATCTAGGCCAATATTATAGTTAATTGCGGGATCCTGAGATACAGAGGGGTCTAGGTGTTCCCATGTGTGAATCACAAAACGTTAGTATCCAGATATAGCAAGTAATTAGGCAAGCGGACAGAGGTATTCATTTTGAGCAGAAGTGAGTAGGGAGATTATGTTTCAATATCTGATGTACTATACAGAGTTTTGGTCACCTTATTTAAGGGAGGATGTGAATGTGTCAGAGTCAGTTCAGAGAAGGTTTACTCTATTCTTGTGAAGCAAAGGTGTAAAATGTTATCTCCAGAGGCAGGAATGCAGATTGAAGATTTCAATCAGATCAGACATTATCCTATTGAATGTTGCAGCAAGCTTGAAGAGCCAAATGACCTCCTCCTGCTCCTAATTAACATCTTTGTAGATAATTTTATCATGGATCATTTTTCCCATGTTTTAACAGGCCCTGTTTATACTGTAGGCCACTCTCCATTGAATCTTAGATTCATACAGCACGGAAGCAGGCCCTTCAATCCATCTAGTCCATGCCGAACATAATCCCAAACTAAACTGGTCTCACCTGCCTGCTCCTGGCCCATATCCCGCCAAACCTTTCCTGTTCATGTACTTGTACAAATGTCTTTTAAATGTTGTAATTATACCCACATCAACAACTTTCTCAGCAAGTACATCCCACATGTGAACCACCCTCTGAGTAAAACATTTGCCCCTCACTTTTGTCTGTTTAAAATCTCTCCCTCTTACCTTAAAAATGTGCCCCCCACCCCGGTCTTCATCCTTGGGAAAAGACACTTACTATTAATCTTATCTATACCCCTTATGGTTTTATAAGCTTCTATCATTAATAACATGATGCCTTAGCTCTAACTTCTGGGTGACCATTTTTACAAGCAGCACTCTATCTCATGTATTGAGAAAAAACATTCCATTTGAGGCTAAAATTACTCAGATTTATCCTTTTCACATGCATCTACATCGATATCCATTTACTTTGCATGCTCTGTCTAATCTATCGAAGTACTTTTGTAATTTTACGCTCCTGTCCATGTTACTGTCCCACCGATCTTTGCATCATTGGCTACCATGGGTACATGACTATCTACTGTGTTATCTCAGTCGGTAATAAGTGAATTGCTGAGGGTCCCGGCAAACATCCTTATGGGATACCATTATTAACTTCCTGACTTCCTCCTCATATGGGAAGTCCTATCGAGGACAATACATTTGAAGGCACTAGTTTTAGCTAACAGTCTCTTATGCAGAACTTTATTATGTGCCATCTGGAAATTCATATAAATAATATCCAGACATTCCCCTATCTCCAACTACAGGCAAAAGATTCAATTATGTTTTTTTGCAATCATTTGCCCTTTCTAAACCAATGCAAGCACTCTCCCATTACTTCACATTCCTCTCAGTGCTCAGTCACCTGTGCTCTTCATTATGTATCTTATATCTTCCTTGCAAGTGATGTAACACTGTAATTAATTATTCCCTGATTTATAGAATTATAGAAGAGGACATTCAGCCCATTGAGCCTGCACTAATATGTGAAAAATGCAGTCTCCAGTTGAATCCCATGTACCAGAACTTGGCCCGTAGTCTTGAATGTTATGATGGGCCAAGTGTTCATGCAGGTACTTTTTAAAGGATGTGAGGCAACCTGCCTCTGCCCACCTCCTGGGCTGCTCATTCCAGATCATCAACACCCTCTGGGTGAAAAAACATTTTCCTCACAGTACCCCCCAAACCTCCTGCCCCTTGCCTCGAACCTACGTCCCGTCATGACTGACCCTTCAACTAAGGGGAACATCTGCTCCTTATCCACTCTGTCCAAGCCCCTCATAATCATGTCACCTCAATCAGATTGACCACCAGTCTTCTCTGCTCCAATGAAAACAACCCAAGCATCTCCAGGCTTTCTTCATACCTTAGGTTTACCATCCCATCCTGACGAATGTCCTCTGCACTCCCTCCAGTCTTTTTCATCTTACTTAAAGAATAGTTTTACATTCATAATTTATCTCTCAATGACACAACTGGATTGTAAAACCTTTGGAAGACTGCAGCTAAAGCTTCCACAATTCCTTCATCTGTGTCCTTTAAAACTCTACAGTGGAAACCATCAGACCCTGGGGATTTGCCAGTCTATGGTATTATGACATTTTGCCCATACTTGCAAAAGTCACTTTTTGTAAGCTCCAGTTATTGATACAGAACTGTTTTCTCTGGAATAAGAAGGCTGACACAATAATTGCTCATTGAGTTGGCCAATTCTTTGTTAATGCAGAAATGGGGAATGATTCTATTTATCATATCAGCACTTTGAAAGAGCCCAATTAGTTTCACTAACCAGGTTTTTCCCTGTGGCCTTGCAGTTTTTTTTTCATTTTCAACTTATCCGATACATTCATAATTGCTTCCTGTACCTGAATGTTAATTCTTTTTGTGATTTGTGCAAATCGAAAACAATGGATATCTCTAACGTTTCAAAAAATAAAGTACAGCAGTTTTTATTCTTCCAAAGTGGCTGATTTCACAGCTCCCCGCATACTCCTCCTTGAGATCTCTTCTAGATTTTAATAAGCGATTGGTATAGCTTTATTGTATTTGTGATTAATTCCTCTGTAAATAAAACCAAAGATTCCATCTGGAATGTAATTGCTTCCACGACTTATTCTGTCACATTAAAAGATTTGTAGATAAATGCACCAATATGTCTCTCTCTCTCAGTTACTGCCCCTCTCTTTTGAAATTGTATGATGTGATTTGTATCATAGTTTTCTCAGTTGTCCCACTGGAACACAACTCTTCAAAACCTTTGTATTAAATTTCATCCCTCATATGTCTGTTCACTTCCCCAGACTCTTAGAGCTGAGTTTCCCCAGCCCACGGCAGTAATTTTGGAGGTGGTGGATGTACATGAGCTTGAGGAGAGAAATATGAAACATTCCCATCTGTGTTCGCATAGATCATAGAATCCCTACAGCATGGAAGCAGACCCATCAAGTCCATCACACCTGTCCAAACAGCATCCCACTCAAACCCAGCCACCTACCCTATCCCAGTAACCCTATTTTTCCTCATAGCTACCCCACCCAGTGTGCACATTGCTGGGCACTATGGGGCGACTTAGCATTGCTAATCCATCTGACTTGTACATCTTCGGATGGTGGGAGGAAACTGAAGCACCTGGAGGAAACCCGCACAAACACAGTGAGAAAGTGCAAACTCCACACAGACAATCACCGAGGGTGGAATCGAACCCAGGTCCCTGGCACTGAGAGGCAGCGGTGCAAATCACTGAGCCAATGTGCCAGGGAGTGGTATCTTAGGTGTGATGGCTGACCTCCTGCTGTGCTGCGCTGTCAAAACAGATGATAATGTTTCTAAAGCCTGACCTGGAAATGAGGTGGAGGTGGCCTCACAGTGGGAACCCTGAGTTTGGTCCTAAACAAGGCCTTTCCCAAACCTGCCATTAATCTTTGAATGACAGTGCCCAGGTTTCCTCAAGCAGCTGTTTATTGGAGACTGTCTCTACGAATCTGGTGCCAATGTTGACTATAGCCCTCAAACTGAAGAAGATTACAAGTGTAGCTGCTGTTGCTCTCTCTCGGTAGTTCATGCCACACATACAGCGTCGAGCACACCTTCCCCAGGCTTGATTTGATTTGATTCATTATTGTCAGATGTACCTGGGTACAGTGAAAAGTTTTGTATTGTGTGCAGTACAGGCAGTTCATACCATACAAAGTGGATTAGGGTAATGGGAGGAATACAATGTTACAGCTGCAAGGAAAGTGCACAAAGAGTGAGATCAACATTAGATTTAAAATTTGAGAGATCCATTCGGAAGTCTAAAGGCAGCAGAGAAGAAGCTGTTCTTGAATCTGTTTCAGCTTTTGTATCATCTGCCTTATGGAGGAGGTTGGAAGTGATTATAACCGGGGTGAGAGGGTGCTTTGATGATGTTGGCTGCTTTCCCGAGGCATTGGGAAGTGTAAATGGAGTCAATGGTAGGGAGGTTGGTTTGTGTGACGGACTGGGTCGTGTTCATAACTCTCTGTAGTTTCTTACAGTCCTGGGCACAGCAGTTACCCATACCCAGCTTTGGTGTATCCAGATCTGATGGTCAACTCTGACCAATTCCAGATTCCTGGCTGATACTTAAGGTTGCCGTCAATGATCCCAGCCCCCCCAGGAATAAACAGAGGTCTCTGACCCCTGAAGTCCAGTACTACATGCTCCACCGTATACCATATTTTCAAAATTTGTGCCATCTTCAACGATTATAATCTTGATCTGCATGCTCAAATCCAATCATTAACATGTCAGAGAGTGCAGTGATTCTAATCCCAATCCCTGCGGAATGCCACTATGTATTTCCCTCCTGACTGCTCAATATTGTTCTACACTTTTTGTCTGCTGGACAATTTGGTATCCTTGCTGTGACTGCCTCCTTCATTTTGATTTTGTTAATGTATGTGATCATTTATAAAGTGCTTTTTGGAAATCCTTGTGCACACCATCAACATTGCCTCACTCAGCATTCTGCAGCTGTCCTCACTAACTCAAGCACCTCACCACTGGTTGGTACAAGCCAGGCTTTGAGAACCATGGGCTGCCTGACTCTGAGTCACGCTCTCCTGAGGCTTTACCCCACCTAAGGCTTGTGAAGGCCTCCAGAAATGAAGCATCCAGGTAAATTCTCCTCCTGACTGATGCCCCACGATGTCTTAGATTACAACTCTGAGCCAAATCTGCTCAAATTGCAGACAATGGATGCAGCTATCTGGTGTTGGAGCATATCTCACAAACCCCCACCTGTTGCATTAGTAACATAGCAGCTGCCTTGCCATGTCTGTCAAATTGTCTTTATTTGTTTGGTAACTTTACTAAATCAGAATGTAGTTTGCTAAATTATTAACAACTTACAGTCTCCCACACCTCAGGAAGGACATACTAGCCCTGGAGCGTGTCCAGCGGAGATTCACACGGATGATCCCTGGAATGGTAGGTTTAGCGTGTGATGAATGGCTAAGGATCCTGGGATTGTGCTCATTACAGTTTAGAAGGTTGAGGGGAGATCTAATTGAAACTTACAAGATAATGTATGGCTTAGAAGGAGTGGACGCTGGGAAGTTGTTTCCATTAGGCGGGGAGACTAGGACCCATGGGCACAGCCTTAAAATTAGAGGGGGTAAATTTAAAACTGAAATGAGACGACATTTCTTCAGCCAGAGAGTGGTGGGCTTATGGAATTCATTGCCGCAGAATGCAGTGGAGGCCGGGACAATGGATGCCTTCAAGGCAGAGATCGACAAATTCTTGATCTCAAAAGGAATCAAGGGTTACGGGGAGAGTGCAGGGAAGTGGAGTTGAAATGCCCATCAGCCATGATTTAAATGGCGGAGTGGACTTGATGGGCCGAATGGCCTTACTGCCACTCCTATGTCTTATGATCTTATGGTCCTAGGTTTTAAAAAAGGTAAAACTGAAGAGCACAAAATCCTGGTCTCCCTCTGGATCAGACTCTCTCTGCAGAGAAATCGAGTCATTTCTGTTTCCCCCACTCTATCTCTGTATCTTGCACATACATTTCTCACACATCCCCACCTAATTTCCTTTAAAACCATTCATCACTTCTACTCCATCACCGTGGCAGGCATAGAGTTCCAGGTCATTATCACTCATCAAGTTAAAAACCTTGCCCACATCTCTCCTGATTCTCTTGGTCAATATCTAAAGTTTGTGTCCCCTCATCCGAGTCCTCCAGATAATGGGGACAGCTTCCATCTACCTTGTCTAACCTTGTTATAATCTGTTCATCTCAACCAAGTCACCTGCCAATCTCTATTGCTCCAAAGAGAACAATCCCAGTTTTCCCAACCAAAACACATCGCTCAAATTCCCCATTCCCAGAAACCATATTCCTTATTTGCTAGGACAAATACAGAGGTCGCTGGAAAAGCTCAGCAGGTCTGGCAGAAAAATATCAGAGTTAACGTTTCGGGTCCAGTGGCCTCAGATGACCTCAGTTTTTTTTCCTCACTGCTGCTGCCAGACCTGCTGAGCTTTTCCAACAACTTTGGTTTTTGTTCCTGATTTACAGCATCAGCAGTTCTTTCGGTTTTTATTCCTCATTTCCAGGACCGCTGTTTGAAGACCCATTGTGTAGAGGTTTGGCATTTATGTAATTCCTTTTTAATCTTTTTGTAATTCTTTTTGTGCTCTTGTCGGCTTTCTGGAGGTGGTGCCACAAATTTTGTACCGATCATCGGGTACATCAATTGCTTGTTTGACAATACCGTGTGTCCAATCATTCCCTATCTCCACCTATTTATTAAACTCAATTCCTTTCTACAAGGTCCATTTGTCTTTTCCAACAGAATACAGTTCCAACCCAGTTCAGGTGCAATATCTGTAAGAGCTCATGCTCCATATTACCTCTTGGTTTTCTTACATGGTTGAATGACAAGCTCCCCTCCTGTAGACACACTTAGTATTTATACTATTCCTTGGAATGTGGGTGACACTGGCTGGGCCAGCATTTACCAAGGGTGGTGGTGATCTGTCTCAAAGAATCTTACAGCATGGAAGCAGACCCTTTGGTCCGACTAGTCTGCGCTGACCATATTCCGGAACCAAGCTAGTCCCACTTGCCAACTTTTGGTCTGTATCCCTCCAAACCTTTCCTATTCATGTACTTGTCCAAATGTCTTCCAAACATTGTAACTGTGCCAGCATTCACCACTTCCTCTGGCAGCTCATTCCACACACTAACCACTCTGTAACCCCATTGCCTGTCATCTTCTTGAGCTACTGCAATCCATTGGTGTGGAAACGTTCACAGAGCTGTTAGGGAGGGAGTTTCTGGATTTTGACCAAGCAACAAGGAATAGTGCTATAATCGCAAGTTAGGTTGGTGAGCGGCTTAGAGGGGAACTTGCAGATGGTGGTGATCCCATGTATCTGCTGCCCTTGTCCTTCTAGATGGTAACGGTTGTAAATTTGGAACTCAGCGGGTGCACAGCCTTTGAAAGAAACTTATTGAATGAGCCCTGTCACTGTTTCCACGCTGGACAAACTCCTTGTTTGAACTCTGGGTCAATGAGAATGAACCAGGAATGGAGAAAACCAAATGTATTGCTTTGCAGAAACAGGATAATTTGGTTCTCCCGCAAAATATCAATAAAACATAATCCCAACCGTCCTCCATTGCGACTGTTAAATTAATGATTAGTAATTTATTCTACATGTAATAGAATGCAAATGAACATTTTTATATGGTGTTAGATTGATTCAAAATTAATTAGTGCTGTTTTTGTGGCATTGGTCTTCATTTATTATTTATGTTAACCAATTATTTAACTAAATTTGGATCTCTCAACGTCGACATCCATCACCTAATTTAAATTGCATTTGCTTTGAGCAATCAAAATATTTAATTCCTCTACCTAAATATTCAGTTACTTTGTGTTATTCCTTGAGTTCAAGAAATACTTCTATGAGGATCTCTGATGTAGAATCATAGAATCCCTTAAGTGTGAAGCAGGCCATTCGGTCCATCAAGTTCGAACTGACCCTCTGAAGAGCATCTCACCCAGCCCCACACACCCCTATCCTGTCTCTGTAACCCTACATTTCCCATGGCTAATTCACCTAGCCTGCCCATCCCTGGGCAAGTTTGGGCAATTTAGCACAGCCAATCCAGAGTGCCCAGAGGAAACCCACGCAGACGTGAGGAGAGCTCCACAGAGATAGTCCCCTGAGGGTGGAATAGAACCTAGGTCCCTGAATGTGTGAGGCGGCAAACTACCTGAGGTTAGCGAGTTTTGAGAAGATTTGTAGCTCCAGTTGAGGTTCTGGATGTGAGTTTGCTCACTGAGCTGGAAGGTTCGTTTTCAGACGTTTCGTCACCATTCTAGGTGACATCATTAGTGAGCCTCCGGTGAAGTGCTGGTGTTATGTCCCACTTTCTGTTTATCTGTTTAGGTTTCCTTGGGTTGGTGATGTCATTTCCTGTGTTGGTTATGTCATTTCCTGTTCTTTTTCTCAGAGGATGTTAGATGGGCTCCAAATCAATGTGTTTGTTGATGGAGTTCCGGTTGGAATGCCATGCTTCTAGGAGCTCTCGTGTGTGTCTCTATTTGGCTTATCCTAGGATGGATGTGTTGTCCCAATCAAAGTGATGTCCTTCCTCATCTGTGTGTAAGGATACTAGTGATAGTGGATCATGTCTTTTTGTGGCTAGTTGATGTTCGTGTATCCTAGTAGCTAGCTTTCATTTACAAAATACCTTGCAAGAACTGTGACAAACACTACGTTGGACAAACAGGCAGAAAGCTAGCCACCAGGATACACGAACATCAACTAGCCACAAAAAGACATGACCCACTATCACTAGTATCCTTACACACAGATGAGGAAGGACACCACATTGATTGGGACAACACATCCATCCTAGGACAAGCCAAACAGAGACATGCACAAGAATTCCTAGAAGCATGGCATTCCAACTGGAACTCCATCAACAAACACATTGATTTGGAGCCCATCTACTATCCTCCAAGAAAAAGAACAGGAAATGACATAACCAATGCAGGAAATGACATCACCAACCCAAGGAAACCTAAACAGGTAAACAGAAAGTGGGACATAACACCAGCGCTTCACCGGAGGCTCACTGATGATGTTACTTAGAATGGTGACGAAACGTCTGAAAACTAACCTTCCAGCTCAGCGAGCAAACTCACATCCATCTACTTGAGGTGCAGCCATTCATCTCAGCCTTCTGGAGTTTTCTGAAGAAGGGTCCCAACCCGAAACATCAGCTTTCATGCTGTTCTGATGCTGCCTGACCTGCTGTGCTCATTCAGCCCCACACTGTGTTATCTCTGACTCAGCAGTTCCTACTATCTGTTCTGTTTCCTGTCCCACTTTGTGCCCACCTTGCCACTGATCAATCTGTGGTCGCAAGAGATCTGATCACTCCGTTGACTGTGCTAGCCTCCAATCAATCTGAGAATGGCATGGTTTCATGGAACACCCTCCCTGTAATTGGGTGATTTGGTTTTCACTGCTCCTTGCAGCTTATTCTGAGCTCAAATTGGCTGAATTCTGTCAATGACATGCGTGAGGTGCATGCTTGACATGTCACTATTTGCTTCTACCTGAGCAGACAAAAGCTTTGATCCTGTCCAACACCTGACCACTCTTCAGAAAATATGAAAAACCTTTCAGAAACAATGACTTAATTTGGCTGCCCAGGTATGGGTGCCAGAAAATGGGATGATCATTTCCTGTAAACAGTTCTGGTGATCAATGTACAGCCACAGGTCTCTGCTGCCTGGAGAGTGATCCTTCAAATGGTCATCATGATTTTTGTAATCATTGCACATGAAAGCCTGTTGAGATCTGTTGTGGAATACTACAGTATACCACAGGTTGGATATCATAAAAGCCACTGACTTTCTTTATAGAGTCATACAATATGGAAACAGACCCTTTGACCCAACTCATAGAGTCATAGAATTATACAGCACGGAAACAGGCCTATCGGCCCAATTCACCAACCAGATATCCTAAATTAATCTTGCCCCATTTGACAGCATTTGGCCCATAATCTCTCTAAAGCATTCCTATCCATATACCCACCCAGATGTCTTTTAAATGTTGTAATTGTACCCGCCTCTAGCACCCACTCTGGCAGCTCATTTCATACACGCACCACCCTGTGAAAGTTAAAGTTGCCCCTCAGGTCCCTTTTAAATCTTTCCCCTCTTACCTTAAAATGAATTGAATTAGATTTATTGTCACGTGCTCAAGTGAATACAGTGAAAATCCTGCTCCTCATGATTTTATAAACCTCTATAAGGTCACCCATCAGCCTCCAGTGCTCCAGGGAAAATAGCCCCAGCCTATTTAGCATCTCCCTGTAGTTCAAACCCTCCAACCCTGGCAACATCCTTGTAAATCATTTCTGAACCATTTCAAGTTTAACAACATCCTTCCTATAGAAAGGAGACCAGATTGCACACCTATGTCCTGTACAACCTAAACATGACCTTCCAACTTGTATACTCAATACATAGACCAATGAAGGCAAGTGTACTAAACACCTTCATTATCCAGTCTACCTGCGACTCCACTTTCAAGGAACTATGAAGCAGCATTCCACGGTCTCTTTGTTTGGCAATACTCCCCAGGACCTTGCCATTAAGTGCATAAATCCTGCCCTGATTTGCTATTCAAAAATGCAACACCTCACACTTATCTAAATTAAACTCGATCTGCTGCTCCCTGGCCCAATAGCCCATCTGATCAATGTCACATCTGTGTCTACCAGGTTTCCTAAACTGAACTAATCCCATTTGCCTGCGTTTGGCCCATATCCTTCTAAACCTTTCCATGTTCCTGTCCAAATATTTTCTAATTGTTGTAATTGCATCCACCTCTAACACTCCTCTGACAGCTTGTTATATATATATATGCATCATTCTACGCATGAAAAAGTTGCCCCTCAGGTCCCTTTTAAATCTTTCCTCACAATCTCAAATGAAACCAGGTTTTCTTTGCTCCAAGTGTTGAATGAACATTTTCGTCACTGTTAGGAACAAATGATCTGACTTTGTCCCCTGAACCTGTTCAGTTGGTCACTTAAATCCTGGGTGCTCAGAAAGTCAACTCCATCCACCCCTTTTGACTACAAATCTCCATGATTAACCTTGTCCAACAAAATCCAGAACTGGAAGGCACGGACTGAGGAAAACTGGCAGAAACACGATGCTCAGTGTGAGGAGAAAGTGGCTCACACAAAGAGCAGGTAGGTTTTGGACTGTGCTACCTGAGACTATGGTGGAGGCGGGTTCAATCCGAGACAGGATTACAATATAACTCAACTGAGGCCAGTGTCCTGTCACCCAAGTCACCCATCTGGTCGGAATGGGCAATTTGGACCTGGGGATCTGTGCAGCTCTAGGGGCGGCACGGTGGCTCAGTGGTTAGCACTGCAGCCACACTGCGCCAGGGACCCGGGTTTGATTCCACCCTCGGGCAACTATCTGTGTGGAGTTTGCACATTCTCTCCCTGCGCCTTCTGGATTTGCTCTGGTTTCCTCCCACAGTCCAAAGATGTGCAGGTTAGGGTGGATTGGCCATGCTAAGTTGCCCATAGTATTCAGGGGGACGTGGGTTGTAGGGGGATGGGTCTGGGTGGGATGCTGCAAGGGGCAGTGTGGGCATGTCGGTCCAAAGGGCCTGTTTCCATACCGTAGGGAATCTAATCTATGAGTGTACCTCCTTTATTCTATCTCTGTCACCCTTTCTGCTTCATGTCCTCTGACACTCCTGCCTCTATCTCTCCTGACACAGCCTCAGTTTCTGGGATCTCTCTATACCTGCCTTTGACTTTCTACTATTCTGCGACAGTTCCTTTCTTGTGCGTTCACCTCGAACTCTCTTTGTACGGCTGTCAAAGTCTTTGCAGACTGCAGTGTCTGTCTCAGACTCAACCACTCTGGCTGGGTCAGTGTCATATACTCTGCACAAGTAAATAAGGGGTGACTTGGTGACAGGATACCAGCCTCTATGCAGTTATTTCAATATGTACCTTATGAAGGGTCTAGGCCTGAAATGTCAGCTTTTGCGCTCGTAAGATGCTGCTTGGCCTGCTGTGTTTATCCAACCTCACACTTTGTTACCCTGTATTCCCATTTACCAGCACCCATGACTGTAAATTATACACATCATTGTTCTTGAATGTTTTTGACATTTTCTGAGAAGTGATCATAGAATCACAGTTTTTGCCAGTTAACCTAGAGACAAATAGTGGGACATCACTGTAATATTTCTATAATTATCCCCCTGTTTCTGTTCACCTTAAATGCAGACAAATCCTGTTTCCAAAGGAGTTTCTCTCTTACAGCTTGACTCCTTTAGCTTTTAGCTTTGATTTAAAGAAAATATCCCTAAACTTCACGAGCCAGGACAAGAGTTTTATTGTAATCTATGCAAATAAAATTCCTGTGTGATTGAACAGCCCTCCCACTCCCTCTCCCCCCCTCCTCCCCAGGCCCCAGAGTGCTGAAATCAGCAATCAAGCAGTTCAGTTTATAACCACATCTCCCAGCTCACTGTCTCCTGGAGCTGTCAGTCCCTACAGTCCTGGGGGAGTTGAGGGAGCCAGTTTCCTGAATGATCGGGAAGAGATTTCAATATAAGTATTAAACAATTTACATTTATTCTATTCGGGCTCACTCTCTTTGAGATGGCCAGAGTTCCGCTTCATTTCACTTCGGCCACACCTCCCTGTGCCCTGAAGTTTAGTCCGAGCAGACCTCTTCCCCAGACTGCGGGATTCCCAACAGAAACGGCGCCTCGGAAATGCACAAAATTTCCACAGAAAGCTGCGCGGGTTCTGAGCAGTTTGTACAGCCCCAGCCCCGAAACCGTGGGAGGAGATCCTTGTGCACCCCCACCGCAATTATATCTTCTGTAAAGTGCCCTGCACAGAATGGAGTCCCAGCAACTATCTGCGTTGCGGTAGCGCCTTTCACGGAGTAAGGCATTAAAGTGGAAGCAAATGTTAGCACAAAACCGTGCATCCCACTGTCTTGGGGTCTCCCTCTCTCACAGCACACAGACTGCAACCGTTCAATGAGACAGCTCACCGCCACCTTCCCGAGTAGAGATGGTCAATGATATCCACACCCCGCGCGGGAATGGGGTTAAAATCACTCTGTCTCTGACTGAGGGAAACAGGCAGCTAAAGCTTAATCAAAAGGCCCGCTTGGAGAAGCCTGGAAAGGAAGGAATGGAGAGGGAAGGGAGACACAGGCTTGGGAGGGAATTGCAAAGCTTGGCGGTAGGAGCCGCCAGTGACGGATCGACTACTAACAGGGATGGCCAAGCTGTCAGCGTGGGGAGGATCTTAGACAGCAGGGTGTGGAGCTGGATGACCACAGCAGGCCAAGCAGCATCAGAGGAGCAGGAAAGCTGACGTTTCGGGCCTAGACCCTCCTAAGATGCTGCTTGGCCTGCTGTGTTCATCCAGCTCCACACTTTGTTATCTCAGATTTTCCAGCATCTGCAGTTCCTACTATCTCCGAAGGACCTTAGAATGTAGGAACAGGACACGAACATTTAGCTGCACATATCTGCTCCACTTTTCAACACCGTGATGACTGATCTATGGTTTTAGACTGACCTATGACTGATCCTATGTTTGCTTAATAGCATCTGCTGACAAAAATACATCACTGTTAACCTTAAAATGAATGATTGCTCTCACTTCAATTGCTGATTGTGGAAATCAGTTCCAAACTTAAGAATTAAGAAATGTTTCTCAATTTCTATCCTCAACAGCCTATTTCTGCTAATTATACCCTGCATTTAGACTCCTCTAGTATGTCTCTGTTGCACCATCTGTTCCCTTTAATAGGAAAATTTCAATCAAACGACCCCTTTGATCTACTTAATTCCAGGGAATGTAATCCTACGTTGTTGAAGCCCCATCATACATAACTTTTAGTCCAGGTATACTTCCAGAAATTACGGAAGCGTGGTGAGGAAGCCCTGGAAGTGGAATGGTGGCTCAGTGACTAACACTGCTACCTCATTCCACTGGGGACCCAGGTTTGATTCCACTCTTGGGCAACTGTTTGTGTGGTGTTTGCATATTCTCCCTGTGTCTGCATGGGTTTCCTCCCACAGTCCAAAGATGCTCAGGCTAGGGGCATTGGCCATGCTAAATTGCCCCTAGTGGTCTGGGATGTGTTAATTAGGTGGGTTATAGGGGGATGGGCCTGGTTGGGAGGCTGTAAGAGTCAGTGTGGACTTGGGCTGAAGGGCCTGTTCCCACACTGTAGGGATTCTATGATGACGCAAATGAAAGTTTTAAAATTCAGGTGTTGCTGAATAAGGTGCCAAAGTACATCAGTGATCCTAGATGTGGAGGGTGAATGGGACTTGGTGAGAATTTAGGACATGGGTTATCTACCTGAAATTACTTATAGTATAAAAATCATATTTCTAATTTAAAATCTGTAACTTTAAAAACATATATTTTTAAGATGGAAGTCATAGCCAAGAACCATCTGTCACAATGAGTGACTGAACTGTGTTATCTCAGTGTCAGTTACAAAGGGAGAGATTTAGAATTAGACTGGTCCTGGCCCTTTTAAGGGTGTGAGAATTCAAAGCTTCTGAGAGAAAAAAGACAAAAGGATCACCATGTAATTAGCTGTGTTACCTGCAGGGACAGTGGATTATGTGAAATTAATGTAGCAACAGTGCACAAGGCAGGTTTGCAAAAGTCATTTTGTGCAAACTACCCCCAGAAAGGATTCTACAAGACAACATCAGACAGAGAGAGTTCTTGGCCAAATGGAGGGAACGGAGAAGATGTTCGGAAAGTTACCGATGTAAAAGAACCTGAGCTACCTGCAAATGCTGTAACTGTAGAAATAGCAAGGAACAACAAACATTCCATCTCTCTCTCTCTCCCCCAACTTCTGATGACTCGCTGCGTCACTGTGCAGGCCAATGCCAACTATTCAGCTACAGAAGTCATCACAGATGCAAAATCTGATTTCAACCTTTAACCCCTTCAATTCAGAAAGAGAAACTTTAAGATACAATAAGCGTGTAACAATCTTGGAAACTAATCTTCTTTTTGTTTTTATAAATATCTTTTACCCTAACCCAATTACAATCTGGGATAATGGGAACTGCTGATGAAGGGTCTAGGCCCGAAGCGTCAGCTTTTGTGCTCCTGAGATGCTGCTTGGCCTGCTGTGTTCATCCAGCCTCACATTTTATTATCTACAATCTGGGATCTGTATTTTGGCTAATTTTGTTTTTGCTCAAACAATGTACAGCAATAGTTGAGTAATAAATGAATTTTTCATCTTGTTTAAAGCATGAAGCCGTGCCATGATTATTTTAAAATTGAAACACTTGCAAACTAAAAAGAGGTTATGAATGAGTTGAGATAAACTCTTAATTCAGGGGGAGCATTCATTCTGAGGGTCACCGGACCCGAAATGTCAACTCTGTTTTTTTCCTTCACAGATGCTGGCAGACCCGCTGAGCTTTTCCAGCAACTTCTGTTTGTGTTCCTGATTTACAGCATCCGCAGTTCTTTCGGTTTTTATACCTGGTTCGTAACGGGTCGTGATAGACCTCTGAAATATTAACAAAGTGAACCAAACTGTAGGGTGTAGCTCTGGAGGTTTAAGACAAACAAAAAAAAGTTTGCTGGAGAAACTCAGCAGATCTGCGTGGCATCAGGGAAGGAAAGGAAGCCTTTTAAGCCTTTGAGATGACAAAGTGTGGAGCTGGATGAACACAGCAGGCCAAGCAGCATCTTAGGAGCATAAAAGCTGACGTTTCGGGCCTAGACCCTTCATCAGAAAAAGATGCTGCTTGGCCTGCTGTGTTCGTCCAGCTCCACACTTTGTTATCTTGGATTCTCCAGCGTCTGCAGTTCCCGCTATTTCTTTTAAGCCTTCCATGTTTTTGTACTTATTTCTCCGTCAGGATTACTTTGTAATGGCACAGCTCCAGACAACAGATCTGCAGCCTGATGTGGTAAGAGCAGGAAGCAGGTAGCTCAAGGTGCCAGGCAGGGGGAGAGCAGGAGGGGAGCAGCCTGAGGCGGCTGGCAGTGACAACAGGAATGGGAGCAGGCAGCTCAGGGCAGAGGGAGGGTGACTTTGAGCTTGAAGCGGGGGAAGTGGAACCCTCTGTGGAGGAGTACAAGCTCAGCTTGGCCAGGCTCTTATTAGACAGTGGTGTTGAACCGTGTGTGACTCTTTGATTTTCAGTAAGAAGGACAGTAATGTTTAATTTCTTCATTTAAAAAAAGTTTTCTTTATTTTCCTGTTTTGTATCGAGACTTTGTACCCAAGATGCAAACTGACATGACGATGAAGCAAATTGCTCCCTGTTCCACAGAGTGAGCGGCTGTGAGATTCACACCCATTCTCTCTCACAGAGAGACGTTGCCTCTTTAACAGTTCCAGAAGAAGTTTGCGGACGCTGAGATTTGAAGGAAGGAGGCATTTCCTCCAGGGTTTTGGTGTCAGGAAAGCGAACTTTCACAGGCAGTGTCACCCACAGCTGTCACACCTTGCCTTAATGATGATTAATAGCACATCCAGCAAGACTCAGTTTGGTCGAACTTCCGTGGCGGGTGCTAAATATTATCTCAGAAGCATCTGCTGAAACCATGTTTGATTTTGAAATGAGACACTTTCAGTCATGAGCTAAGAATCCGGTACGTAGGGGTTTCCGAGTAAAGGGCTCCTTTGTAAAGGGTGGGGGAGCACTGAATCTTCACCCACCTGCAATAAGATTTCCGGCAGGGCGTTTCATTAATTGTAACAAAAAAAAACAGACAATGGTGGAGAAACTGCGCAAGTCTGGCAGCATCAGTGGAGAGAGAAATGGTTAATGTTTCGAGGCTGAAATTGTTTCAGAGATCGTAGGAACTGCAGATGCTGAAGAATCTGAGATAACAAGGTGTAGAGCTGGATGAACACAGCAGGCCAAGCAGCATCAGAGGACCTGAAGAAGGGTCTAGGCCCGAAACATCAGCCTTCCAGCTCCTCTGATGCTGCTTGGCCTGCTGTGTTCACCCAGCTCCACACCTTGTTATCTCAATGTTTCGAGGCTGGTGTGCCTCTGGATAAAGACTGGCAAACACGTTGCCAGGACTCTCGACTCCAACAGACACTGTCATCCTGAGAGGGCCAAGTACTGAATGGAAATTTTTAACCAAAACCTTTATCATGTTCAAACCTGTTGTGATTAAACAAGGTCAGCCAGATGGACCTCCAACATCCCAGATGTCCTCTTATTTCAAGGACTGCAACTTTCCCCTCCACAGTGGTCAAAAACACGCTCAACTGCATCTCTTACGATTCCCGGAACTCACCCCTCACATCCCCTCCCCGCAATAACAACAAAGACAGAATTCCCCTCATCCTCGCATACCACCCCAACAACCTCGGGATCCAACCCATCATCTTTCAACACTTCCGCCATCTACAATCTGACCCCACTACCAAAGACATTTTTCCTCCACACCCCTGTCTGCTTTCCAGAGGGACTGCTCTCTCCGTGACTCCCTTGTCCGCTCCATACTCCCCACCAGCTCCACCACCCCCTGGCACTTTTCCCTGCAACTGCAGGAATTGCTACACCTGCCCCCACACCTCCTCCCTCACCCCCAGCCGAGGCCCCCAAGAAGACCTTCCACATCAAACAGATGTTCACCTGCACATCTGCCGATGTGGTATACTGCATCCGCTGTTCCCGTTGTGGCCTCCTCTACATCAGGGAAACCAAGCAGAGGCTTGGGGACCACTTTGTGGAACACCGAAACTCGGTTCTTACGTCTCCCAGTCGTGAACCACTTCAACTCCCCCTCCCACTCCCTGGGCGACATGTCCATCCTGGGCCTCCTCCAGTGCCACGACAATGCCACCCGGAAACTGGAGGACCAGCACCTTATATTCCACCTCAGGACCCTACAACCCAGTGGTCTCAATGTGGGCTTTACTAGTTTCAAAATCACCCCACCCCCGGCATCATCCCATTATCATCCCCACCTCCTTGACCTGTCCATCTTCTCTCCCACCAATCCGTTCCTCCCACCTCACTGGCCAACCCCCACCATTGCCTTCCTGCACTCACTGCAACCATCCCACCTACCTTCCCCAGACCCACCTCCCCTCTCTATTTATTTCACGGTTCCCTTCTCCCTCCAGATTTCTGAAGAAGGGCCCCAACCCGAAGTATCAACTTTCCTGCTCCTTGGATGCTGCCTGGCCTGCTGTGCCCCTACAGCTCCACACTGTGTTATCTCATAGAATAGGTGACCCCTGACTGGGGCAGTTAGTTTGGTCCAATCAGGGAGCCCTAGCTGATGTATAAAGAGGTCATGTCAGAGATACTGACCCTGGTACCTAACCCTGACTGAGGCTGTACTAAAGTCAAGGGCTGTCAATGTATAAATAAACTCTTTGGAGTTACTTCATTTGCCAAATTTGGAACTGAGTAAAGAGCTGGAGAAACTTGATCACATCAGCCTCACATTTACACACAAATTCTTTCAAGGCAGTTTCAAGCCTTCAGAGGTGCATACTAACATCTCTGAACAGGTTGATTAGAGAAATAGGTTAATAAATAATTTTTTGGGGATGTTTATTTGGATAGAAATGGTGCAGAGAAATATGGAGAAAGTGAGTACAAGAGTCAGGATTTCACGTTGCAGCTTTGGTTAGGCCATACTTAGAGTATTGTGTTTAATTCTAGTTTCCACATTACAGGAAAGATGTGGCGGCTTTGGGGAGGGTGCTGAAGTTTCCTTGGATGCTGCCTGGATTAGAGGGCCTGAGCTATAAGGAGAGACTAGAAAAACTCCGGATTGTTTTCTCTGGAGCAACGGAGGCTGAGGGGAGACTCGATCGAAGTCTATACAATTATGAGACGCATAGATAGAGTTGATGGTCAGAAATTTTTTTCCCAGAGTTGAAATGTCTAAAGCTATGGGGCCCGCATTTTAGGTGAGAGGGGGAAGTTCAAATGAGATGTGAGGGACAAGCCTTTTACACACAGAGTAGTGGGAGCCTGGAAAGCACTGCCAGGGGATTATGGTGGAGGCAGATACAGCTAGGGCATTTAAAGGGTTCTTAGATAAGCACATGAATATGCAATGGTTGGAGAGATAAGGCCCTAGGGCAGGCAGAAGGGATTAGTTTGTTTTGGCTTCATGTTCAGCACAATGTGTTGGGCCGAATGGTCCATTTGCATTCCCAGCAGCTTTACTGTTCTGTGTTCTTTGTATGTTCTAGGTTTCCCTCCTGATTGGTAGGAAGTTCAGAAACAGGGATGGGAGATACCTGAAAACGTACTCTGCACAGGCTCGAGATGGGTGAGGGTCAGCACCTCCTTCCATCCCACAGCAGAGGCTCCCTGCTCCCCAAGCCCCCTCCCAACAAAACCTGACCAATGGACGCTCCTTCTTACCACTGCTCTCCCCATCAAGACTTCCACCTTCCTTTCCGTGATTCTTCTTAGACCTTACCTCGTCTCCCCTCCCCTTCGCACGGTGAAACCAAAACCCCTTTCCCAGAGCTGTCCCTCACTTGTCATCCACCACCTCTCATGTCACTGGCCCTACACTCTGGAACTGAGTGCCTGTGGAGTCAGACCTGGCCGCTGTAGCTGGTGACCATCACTGGGACATCAGGGCTATTGTCCAGGCATGTTTGTCTCTTCCAAAGGCTTCCTCTCGAGTGAAGAGTGAAGTCCTGTCTCCAGCCCATTGACCCTTTACTGGGGCATTAAAAGCCTACAAGGCAGAGTGGGTAAGGAATGCATTGCCTCTTCAAGTGCTGTAGCAGTTGGTCTGACCATCCATAACACCCTGCTATAGGGGTATTAGAGTGTAAGGCAACACCAGCACTGTCCAGCTGTGTTATATCATGGGGAATGTCAGAGAGTAAGGCATCAGGAAACAGGATATTGAATCCCTATAATGTGGAAGGAGGCCATTCAGCCCATTACATCCATACCAACCTTCTGAAGAGGACCGCACCCAGTCCCACCCTCTCCCCCCCCCCCACCCTATCCCTGTAACCCTGCATTTCCCATGTCTAACCCACCTACCCTGCAAATCCCTAGACACTACGGGCAATTTAGCATGGCCAATCCACCCTACCCTGTACCTCTGTGGACTGTGGGACGAAACTGGAGCACCCAGAGGAAACCCACGCAGACACGGGGAGAACAAGCAAACTCAACACAGACAGTCGCCCGAGGGTGGAATCGAACTTGATGTTGTGTAGTAGTGCTAACCACTGAGCCAGGAATTGAGCCTGGGCAGGGAAGCTCCAACGGATTTCAAATTAATCATCTTAACCACTCAGCCACAACCATCGAACCTCATCACTGGGGGTATCAGAGGGTAAGACAGCGTTGGGAGTATCAGGGAGTGGGACAACACTGAGAATATCAGAGAGTAAGACTGTATTGGGAGTATCAGGGAGTGGGACTACATTGAGAGCATCAGCAGGTAGGATAACATTGGGAGTATCAGAGGGTAGGATAACATTGGGAGTATCAGAGGCTAGGATAACACTGGGAGTATCAGAGGGTAGGACAACATTGGGAGATTCAGAGGCTAGGGTAACACTGGGAGTATCAGAGGGTAGGATAACATTGGGAGTATCAGAGGGTAGGACAACATTGGGAGTATCAGAGGGTAGGATAACATTGGGAGTATCAGAGGGTAGGACAACATTGGGAGTATCAGAGGGTAGGATAACATTGGGAGTATCAGAGCGTAGGACAACATTGGGAGTATCAGAGGGTAGGATAACATTGGGAGTATCAGAGGGTAGGATAACATTGGGAGTATCAGAGCGTAGGACAACATTGGGAGTATCAGAGGGTAGGATAACATTGGGAGTATCAGAGGGTAGGACAACATTGGGAGTATCAGAGGGTAGGATAACATTGGGAGTATCAGAGCGTAGGACAACATTGGGAGTATCAGAGGGTAGGATAACATTGGGAGTATCAGAGGGTAAGAAAACATTCTGAACACCTCATCACTGGGAGTATCAGAGAGGAGGACCACAGTGGGAGTATCAGGGAGTGGGACAACATTGGGAGTATCACCCAATGAAAGAAGACTCCCAGACACCCGCTCCCACCTTCCTTCCTTACTTTATTCCAGCTTTCTCAGAGTGTGATTCCCCCATCTTTTCGGTGCCTGACAGTGTCACTCTACACTGGCCGATAGCTCCATCTGCAGTGTTTCCAGCTGCTTGACCTACACTCCCAGGCCCTTCCTGCACCCATACTGTACCCAGCTAAATCCTTCACACATGACGAGGTTTCAGCTGTGACTAACCTCCAGTTATTTTATTTGTAGTAATTACAGAAATCATCATATCACAGCAAACCGGTCATTAATTATTTGGGTCGCGGTTCTCCACCTGATTAAGTGAACCAGATTCATTTCATGATTATCTGTGGCTCAGCACTTTCTGGTGACAGTAAATAATCAGGAGTGAGTGAGGAGGCTGTAAAGAGAAACCTGAACGTGGCTCGAAAACCCAGGATGAAGATTCATTCTGTAAAACGCAGGCCCCCCCCCCCCCATCTTTAAGCAGGAGGGAAAGGGGCTTTGTGCCAGTTCTTTGTAGAAATGTGCCTCAACTCACTCAATCACTGGGTTATTTCATTTCTGAGACAGCTTCTCCTACACTCCTATCCCCCCTCCCCTTGTCTAGCCAGAGGTGTGGTGCCTAATTGTGTCTCTCGCAAACACTTGAGAGGAAATGTCGTCTTAAACAAAAGGCCAACTCCAATCTAATGTTTTCTTTCTAAATGTTAAACAGGCCATTGTAAGCTTTCTCACTGACACCTCTCTTCTGGTTGTTATAAATGCTATTTATGATCTTGCTATGACAACTGTGAAGGACATGGCAAAGAATTTATCACAAGATTATCCATCCACTATCCGAATGCATAATAAGATTCTAAATGACCCCAGATTATAATGTACAGCAGC
The DNA here is from genome assembly GCF_030684315.1 of Stegostoma tigrinum. NCBI lineage: Eukaryota > Metazoa > Chordata > Chondrichthyes > Orectolobiformes > Stegostomatidae > Stegostoma > Stegostoma tigrinum. The sequence goes on along the minus strand of NC_081389.1, from coordinate 7,307,290 downwards.
AGTTTGCAGCAGGCAAGGTATTAATAATGGAATCTTGGAGTGAAGTAGTTATTAATACGTGCGACCGAAGACAGTCAGGTTAAGGGAAGAATTGCGAAGAATTCCATCACATTATCTGGCATGGAATTCAGCGCAGGATTCCCTGAGTAACTTTCGGGATGATCTGAGGTCAGCTGCGCACGAAGAAGGAACCCAGTCGGAGGATTTGCCCAATGCGGGTGTGAGGGTCGGCGTCCCACTTACACCTGCCCAGTTTTCAAAGGCACTCGTCAGATTTGAAGGCACTTTCATTTCTCCGCTGCCTTCTGAAGTCCCCTCGTAACGACACCCGCGCAGCAGTCAGATAAAATCTTTAATGATGCAGCCCTGCTCACTTTCTTTCGAAATGCCAAAGGGCTCGCTGGAGCATTTCCTCTCGATGTCTGAATCTTCTCCAGGAGAAGAATCTGATTAAACCTTAACAAAGCCTTTGAACAGGGTACGTCCCTTCGCCTTTTTGCACATTTGCATCAAGCTGGGACAACGAGCTTTCTCTATCAGGGACTGCCACACTGAGTTACTGCAGGATATAAAAATCCAGGAGCAGGCCATTCAGCCCCTCCAGCTGAAAAAGAGGGAGGCACTTTGAGCCTGCCCTGCTAACACGGTCCTTTGATTCCCCTGTCCTTGATCTATATCCCTCAGGCTCACCCCAACAAGAACCTATCCATCTCATTCTCAAGAGCTCCAACTGACCTGCACCACCTTTAGTCTTTCTGAGGGTGAGGGTTCCAGATTTCTGCATCGCTTTGTGTGAAAAGAATGCTTTCACTTATCAATAACCTCCGTCTAATTTTAATACAAGAACACTCATATTAAAGAGGGAGGTGATGGCCCAGTGGTATTATCTCTGGACTGTTAACCCCAAAGACCCAGGTAATGTTCTGGTGACCTGGCTTCAAATTCCCACCATGGTAGAATTTGAATATCTGGAATTAAGACTCTAATGATGACCGTGAATCGATTGTCGGAAAGACCAATCTGGTTCACCAATGTTCTTTAGGGAAGGCCATCCTTACCTAGTCTGGCCTACATGTGACTCCAGACCCACAGCAACATGGTTGACTCTTAACAATTCGGGATGGGCAATAAATGCTACCCAAGCAGTGACACCGTCATCCCGTGAATGAATAAAACAAAACTCACTGGGACATGAGACTAGAATTAAACTTAGCTCTACTGCCACATGAAAGCGGTGAAAAGTGTACAAGTTGAATTGAATGAGCCTTATTGTCAACAACAGAAACAAAGTTGCTGGAAAAGCTCAGCAGGTCTGGCAGCATCTGTGGAGGAGAAAACAGAGTTAATGTTTCAGGTGCGGTGACCCTTCCTCAGTCTATTGTCACATGTGCTCGAATGTGTGCAATGAAAAATTTGCAACGTTGCTGTTTCTGGTCTCACCTTAGGTACAAGGCACCTAGGTACAGATACTTAAGTATTTGGTACAAAATTGAGAAAAAAATAATAAATAAAGTCTAGCATAAGAATAAACAGGAACAAAGTACATGAATTACAGTCATTTTCACCCAAGTCTGTGTCAGCTCCATACCTCCAGACCTGAGGGCCCTGGGCTCCCCATGGCAACTCCAATCTGGGATTTGCCTCCCATGTTGCCACTTACAGTGCCATCTCAGCTACTATGGCATCTGGGTACAGATTCTTAAGGCCAAATTCTCAGTGCATAAAAATTAGAGAAATAAGGGAATTGAAAAGCCCAGCATTACAGATCATAGGAATAAATTAGAAAAATAAATATATAAAAAGTTAAGAATAACAGTCCTTCCAACAGAATCTGCATTGACATCTAGCCTCCAGTCTGTAACGGGCCTTGACTCCAGGCTGTGCTAGGCTTCACTTTAATGTTCTCCAGACCAGAAGACTGCTCTAGAATAGCCTTGAGGCGGGAAGAACGCTCTAGAATAGCCTCAAGGCTGGAAGACAGCTCTAGAATAGCCTAGATGCTGGAAGAACACTCTAGAATAGCCTCGAGGCTGGAAGAATGCACTAGAATAGCCTTGATGCTGGAAGACCGCTCTAGAATAGCCTTGAGGCCGGAAGACTGCTCTAGAATAGCTTCAATGCCGGAAGACCACTCTGGAATAGCCTCGATGCTGGAAGACTGCTCTAGAATAGTCTCGAGGCTGGAAGACCACTCTAGAATAGCCTCAATGCTGGAAGACCGCTCTAGAATAGCCTCAAGGCTGGAAGACCGCTCCATAATAGCCTCGATGCTGGAAGACCGCTCTAGAATAGCCTCAAGGCTGGAAGACCATGCTGAGGCCGTGCCTGGCTGAGTTGAAATGCTGGGCCCACACTGAGGCTGGGATTTCAAATCCATGCTGAGACCAGGAGTTCAGGATATCACTGAGAAGAAAAAACAAGAAAAAAACACAACAGACCAAAAAAAAAGGAGAGGAGCCCTGATTGAAATAAACAAGATTCTTAGAGATTTAACCGGGTGGACTTGGAAGGGTTGTTTTCCCTTGCGGGAGATTCGAAGAACAGAGTGTATTATCTCAGAGTAAGGAGTTGTCCATTGAAGATGGAAATGAGGAGGAATTTCTTCCCTCTGAGGGTAGTGAATCTGTGGAATAATTTACTGCAGAAGACTATTGAGGTTGGGTCATTAGGTATTTTTTAAGGAGGAGATGGAAAGATTTTTAATCAGTATTGGAATCAAGGGTTATGGGGAAAAAGCAGGAAAGAGGAGCTCGCACTTATCCAATCAACCACGATGTTTGTGAATGGTGGAGCAGAGGCAATGGGCCGAATGGCCTACTCCTGCTTGTACAGCTTGCAGTCTTATGTCTCTATTTCTTGCAGCAGAGGGGAATGCTCTCTTTCTGTCTCTGAAAACCCTGACAGATCCCTTTTCTACTTTAAATACACCGGTCATTCATCCATCAAACTCCTTTGGTCAATTGTTTGGTACTTCCTCTTTTCCATGAGGTTGGTTGCTGTGGATCTATCTCTCTCTCTCTCTCTCTCTCTCTCTCTCTCTCTCTCTCTCTCTCTCTCTCTATCTGTCCCCCTCTCTCCCTCTATCTCTCTCCCCCTCGATCTCTCTATCTCTCCCTCTCTCTCCCTCTATCTCTCTCTTTCTCTCTCTCTCTATCTCTCCCTCTATCTCGCTCTCTTTCTCTCTCTCTATCTCTACCTCTCTCCCTCCCTCCCTCTCTCTCTATCTCTCTCTCTACCTCTATCTCTCTCTCCCCTCTCTCTATCTCTCTCCCTCTCCCTCTATCACTCTCTCTCTCTCCCCCTCGATCTCTCCATCTCTCCCTCCCACTCACTCTATCTGTCCCTCTTTTTCTCTCTCTCTATCTCTCCCACTCTCTCCCTCTACCTTGCTCTCTCCCTCTCTCTCTCACTTCCTCTACCTCTTTCCATCTCTCTCTTCCTCTCTCTCTCTCTCTCTCTCTCTCTCTCTCTCCCCCCTCCCACTATCTCTCTCTCTCTGTCTGTCTGTCTGTGTGTGTCCTGTACTGGGGATCTACCTCTCTCCCTCTCTCGCTCTCTCTCTCTGTGTCCTGCACTGGGGATCTACCTCTCTCCCTCTCTCTCCCTCTCTCTCTGTGTACTGTACTGGGGATCTCTCTCTCTCTCTCTCTCTATCTATCTCTCTCTTTCTCTCTGTGTCCAGTACTGGGGATGTCCCTCTCTCTCC